>NC_044035.1:29604665-29682544 GCF_901765095.1 Microcaecilia unicolor | reverse complement strand
AAAAAAAAGGCACACTTGTTTCCTGAAAGCATGCACATGCGCAGTGATCGTGAGTGCACATTTCAGTGGCACACTATGGGGAAAGAGTGTGCATTGTTAAAAGAGTGCACCTTTTTTTTTGTAAATAGTACACCCTCTTTCAAAAGAGTGCACACAATTATCGGTAAATGAAAAACACAAATTTGTGTGGGAGGGGGTGGTTCTGGTCATTTTCAGAATTTATATCTGATATCTCCCATATTGTTGCGTACGAAAGCCAATCCCTACTGTAGGTTGAAGAGGCCTGGGATTCATTGCATGGGCCAGACAGAAATGCCCTGTGGGCCATAATTCTGACAAGGAAAACAGAGGGGGGTGGGGAAGATAGGCTCTTTCCAAACAATGGAGAACATGTCTTCTCCATTGCTTGGAAAGAGCCTTCCTTCCCCACCCCAGGGGCGTAGCCACGGGTGGGCCTGGACAGGCCCAGGCCCACCCACTTTCCCTCCAGGCCCACCCAACATCCCTCGCATGTGGTGCGCTGCAACGAAAATGGTTGTCCTCCCCGCCGGCGCTGCCTCAGCCCCTGCAAGCTACCCTGCCTCTGTCCCTGCCTGCATTCTTTTCTTCGATCGTCGCGTCGCCGGCAGCGCTGCCATTCACTCAGGCAGCTCCGCTCCCCTCTTCCACGTCCATCTGGCCCTACGTAAACAGGAAGTGCGTCAGAAAGCCGGATGGATGCGGCAGAGGGGAGCGGAGCTGCCTGAGTGAATGGCAGCGCTGCCGGCGACGCGACGATCGAAGAAAAGAATGCAGGCAGGGACAGAGGCAGGGTAGCGTGCAGGGGCCGAGGCAGCGCCGGCAGGGAGGACAACCATCTTCGTTGCAGGCGCGGTGGGACGCAGGGGTGGAGAGAGAGGCAGGGAAGGGCATGAAAGTTGCCTTACAGCAATTCTTCAAGGCCCCCACACTACAGCAGTGGCCAGGAGGAGAAACTAGTGGTTGGGCATCAGTGTCCTTGCCCTGGGCCTGCCCCGTGAGAGGGGGTGGGGTGGAGAGAGCGAGTGAGTGAAACGGTGGGGTGGAGAAATAATTGTTTGACATGGGGGAGGGAGAGATGCAGGAGGAAAAGAGAGGGAGAATTGTTTGATATTGCTATGGTGGGGAGAGGAAGGGAAAGGCTGCAGAGGAGTGGCAAAGGACGATAGAGGAAAAAAGTGTTGGACATGACAGTGGAGGGAAGGGAGTGAGAGATGAGAGAGGGAAATATTGAACATGGCTGGAGGGGAGAGAAAAAGATGTTAGACCAGGGGCTCAAGGCAGGGAGAGGGAGAGAAAGAAAGAAAGAAAGAAAGAAAGAAAGAAAGAAAGAAAGAAAGAAAGAAAGAAAGAAAGAAAGAAAGAAAGAAAGAAAGAAAGAAAGAAAGAGATAGTGGACAATTTGGGAGAGATGTTGGACATAGAGGTGGAGCAAAGGGAAGGAGAGATGCTGCACAAGAGAGGGGGAAGAGGGAGATATTGGATCCAGGGGCAGAAGGGAGATATGCTGGACAATGGGTAAGAGAGAGAAATGCAGGACAATGGAGGAAGGGGGTAAAAGGGAGATGTCAGGCTATGAGAGTGAAGAGAGAATAAAGAGAGAGGGGAGATGGTAATGAAATGAATGAGAGGATAGTGATTACAGGTGGTAGAAATATGGTAATGGTGCATAGATTGAAGATGGAAGGGAATGGAAGGCTGGGAAGGAATGAGTTTGGATATGGGTGAGCTAGTGGGTGAAAGGAGATGAAAATTTGATAGATATCTGAAAAGTAAAAAGGAGGAAAAAGTTTAGAAAGAGGGTTAAATTTGAGTAGACAGAGGCAGAAAAGAACAAAATTACAGAAAGGAAAGAGCTAAAATGGAAAGATCAATAGTTCAGAAGCAGTTGTAGTGAGGAAATGGAATTAGAGGAGAGCAAAGACAAATGGACAACAGTTGCTTGAAGAATTAGCAGAAGACGACGGGAAAGTGGAAAGGAGAAACTGAAACCAACATGATAGAAAAATAAAATGTCCAGACAACAAAAGGTAGAAAAATAATTTTATTTTGAATGTTTTAAATGGAATATGTTCAGTTTTATTGTGTTCAGTAGAAAAGGAAATGCATTTTTGTTTTTATTTCTCCAGTGTTGCACTAAATGTTGAGGTTCTCAGTTCAATTTTTGTCTACAAATTTTTATTTCTAATTTGTACTCCCTTGTTCTGTATTTGGTGATGGTCTGTCAGTGTAAGACTGTAAGGGCAGATGGGGAGATTAAAGAGGAGAGGGCTTCTTTATTTTCTGCCCTGGGCCCCAGCATGGCTAACAGTAGCCCTGACCCTTGCTGTAGCTGGTGGGGATCCCCAAGCCCTGCTAGCTGAGGACCTCCACTGAACGTGGCCAGAAATCCCTTCTGCTGAGCTTGGCAGATGGGGGCAGCATCCTTGAGCCACTGACAACTAAGCACGCATGGGGTGCCGCTATCGGTGGCTCAAGGAGTTGCTGCTTCCGACCAAGCTTGGTAAAAGTAAATTCTGGCCATCTTTGGTGGACGTTTTCAGGTGACAGAGCTTGGGGATCTTCATCAGCTAAAGTATTTATCTTTTGAGTTGGGAAATGCTGGGGGAGGGGGTTAGAGAGAAAATTTGTGCCCGCCCACTTTGGGTTCAGGCCCACCCAAAATTGGCTGTCTGGCTACGCCACTGCCCCACCCCCATCTGTTTTCCTTGTACTTGCTTAGTGGGGATTAAGTGCACCTCCACACTCTGTGTGGTACCTCCACACCCATAATTCTGACAACCCATCTCTCTCTCTTTTATAAGTAACTGGCTTTTAAAAGTAGCCTACTTAAGGCCATAAAATTTGATATGCAATTTATTTCTTTCAGCCTATGAATTTCAGCTAATTTAGAGATTTGCTAATGAGCCCATCCTAAAACCAATTTCACTAATATAAATTAGTAATAATAAAGAATAATACATTCATCTCTGTGCATGATATTAATAGTTATCTCTTGATTAATGTGTCATTAACTCTGTTGGTGACTGATTTGTTAGTGTATTAGCTGCCTGTTGCCGCACCATAGGATCTCCAAAAACCTGATTGCTATCAACTGCTAATAGCTCTTTTCTGAAATGATAAATTCTTGCCTGACTTCCAGCCAATCAGAATCTTCTTCAGCTGAACTGCCGAGGAAACTCTTACCGTAGGGTGTTTAAGGGTAAGAGAAAACTCCATTAATCCCATTAAACTGAGGCAGCCAGCATGGAAACAAATGCCTCTGTACAGAGGGGGTTTATTAAAAAAAAATGATCTCTCATGGCAGATGTGATGATTAGGTGATCATGAGACTGATCTACTAAGATGAACTAAAATCATTTGTTATCATGCATTAATTAGCATGCAATAGTGGCATGTTAATCACATGCAAATGAATCTGGATATAAATAGCACATTTTGTGTAATAAAGTGGACGGTATTGCAGACAAATTTAACTACACCTCCCTAGTTCAGTTTCTCATGACAATTGATTGTGCATTGACGTACGCTCTTTTACCACTCAGGACCTTGAGGCTCCTGACCATTTAAATTGCTTCCCCTGGGCCCAGTGGGGGTATTCAGCCACACTAAATTGGACAGTGTCCCTGAATATCCACTCTGCAGCCCCCCATTACCTCTCCGCTCATCTCTCCCTACATTCCTCCCCGTGAACTCTGCTCGCTTGACAAATCTCTCTTGTCGTCCTCCTTCTCCTCCACTGCTAACTCCAGGCTTCGCTCCTTTGCTCTCGCAGCACCTTATGCCTGGAATAGACTTCCTGGACCTATACGTCTAGCTCCATCTCTACCTGTTTTCAAATCTGTGCTGAAAACCCACATTTTCACTGCTGCTTTTAGCTCCTAGCCACAATTGCCCTCCCCTTGTCCCTTCCTCCCTTCTCACCCATTACTTCCCTCACCCGTAACTGTCTTGTTTGTCTGTATTACTTAGATTGTAAGCTCTTTTGAGCAGGGACTGTCTCTTTTATCAGGTGTTCAGCGCAGCGTGCGTCTGGTAGCGCTATACAAATGCTAATAATAATAATACGAATATCCCCGCTAACCAGCCTTTCCTTAACTGGCTAGGGGCCCCTTTTGCTAAGCTACGGCATCGGTGTGCGTTTTTGATGCACACTGAGGCCCCCTCTTACTGCAGCTGGTAAAAGGTAGGTCTTGCTTTTCTGCAGGAAACAGCTGTGTGGCAAGTTGAGGTGGCGGTAAGGGCTCCCACTCAAACCTGGAGATAACAGGGCAGCGGGCGGCACTGCTAAATTATCGCTAGGTACGCACTGGCGCTACAAAAATAAACGTATTTTTGTAGCACTGGATATGATGAAGTGCTGGGGCTGGGAAGTACTGCCAGGCTGCTGCAGTAGCCTGGAGGTACTTCCTTTTTAGCAAGCGGTAAGCCCGGGTTGGGCTTACCGCCGCTTTGTAAAAGGGGCCCTAGGTTAGGGGCGGGATGGGGTGGAGTTAGGACAGAGTGATGTCCTAGCCAGTTAGTGGCGATATTCAGTCCACTAACCAGTAGGTAACCACATAAAGGAGGTCTTTTAGAAAGGCGCGCTAGCGTTTTTAGTGCGCGCTAAATGCTAGAGACGCCCTTAGGAATATATAGGCATCGCTGATGTTTAGCTCACACTTATCTTAGCGTGCACTAAAAACGCTAGTGTTCCTCTATTAAAGGAGCCCAAAGTTAGGACAGAAAAAAGGTTGTCCTAACTTTGTGCAGTGAGGTTAAATGGGTACTGCTCTGAATATTGGACAGTACGCAGTTAACCACTGGGTAGTAGCAGATGTATTTCTGTTGCTCACCCCTTTCTGATCTTCTCTCCCTGTACCCCCTCCCCCGAAGAACATCTAAGCTATCCTGAGCCCCGCAGCCCATTCCCCATAGGTCTCCTGGGTCTACCTTGCTGGTCAGTGGTGGTCTAGAGGGAAATAAGCAGGAGCGATTCCCACTCGTTCCTGCTCAGTGTGGCCTGCCCGTCAGAGTGACTGCTGCAACCTGTAGCAGCAGCCTCATGGTACTTCAAGTACCGCAGAGTGGAGGAGTGGCCTAATGGTTAACGCAGTGGGCCTTAATTCCAGCATTGTGGGTTTGATTCCCACTGCAGGTCCTTCTGACCTGGGGTGAGTCACTTAACCTTCCATTGCCTCAGGTACAAAAACCTTGATTGTGTACCTCCTAGAGACAGAGAAAATACCTGCTTATAATATGTGATTGTTCTCTGCCTTGAACTTGATAGGTAAACAGAATATGAATGCCAAAATTAAATTATTTTCTTTAAATAGGCTACACTGGCAGGAGTGCCTGGGCATTGCTCCTGCCTGTTTCCTCATAGACCAGCAAGGAGGTGGGGTGGAGGGTTCAGGATAGCTTAGATGTTCTTTGGTGGGGTGAAGGAAGATCAGGCTAGGGAGGGATTGTGAAGTTCGAGGAGATGGAAAGGGGAAATTAAAGAGGGGATGGGAGGGAGGACTGGAAAGGTGAGGTTGGGACTTGGGCTTATAATTTTATGGGGGTCCCAACCAATATTCATCTGGGACTCGCATAAGACCTGGCGGCTAGCATCTAAACAATTAACCTTGGATATTAAATGCCGGTGCTTGGACATGGCCTGGCTGGTGGTGGGAGGCGGGGCTGGTGGTTGGGAGGCGGGGATAGTGCTGGACAGACTTATACGGTCTGTGCCCTGAAGAGGACAGGTACAAATCAAGGTAGAGTATGCACAAAAATTCGAACATATGAGTTTATCTTGTTGGCAGACTGGATGGACCGTGCAGGTCTTTTTCTGCTGTCATCTACTATGTTACTATGTAATTCTGCCTGCAGCAGTCAATGGTTAAAAAAAACTGTGACCACTGTGGCCTGAATATCAATCAGTCAATATGTAACTATATGTCTATGAGGGGCATTTTCGATATTACATCTAAGTCCAACTTTGGATGTTTTTGCACAAATCGTCCAGAATTCAAGTGGCAAATGTAGCCATTTTTGAAACAACAAAATGTCTATCTTTTTTTTTTTCCAAAAATGGCCAATGCTAGATGTTTTTAAGAACATGAAAACATAAGAGTAATCATACTGGGTCAGACCAAAGGTCCATCTAGCCCAGTATCCTGTTTTCCAAACAGTGGCCAAGCCAGGTCACAAGTACCTGGCAGAAACCCAATTAGCAGCAGCATTCCATGCTACCAATCCTGGTGCAAGCAGTTGCTTCCCCATGCCTGTCTCGAGAGCAGACTATGAACCTTTCCTCCAGGAATTTGTCCAAACCTTTTTTAAAAATCCAGATATGCTAACCGTTGTCACTACATCCTCCAGCAATGAGTTCCGGAGCCTAACTATTCATTGAGTGAAAACATATTTCCTCCTGTTTGTTTTAATAGTATTTCTATGTAACTTCCTTGAATGTCCCCTAGTCATAGTAACATAGTAACATAGTAGATGACGGCAGAAAAAGACCTGCACGGTCCATCCAGTCTGCCCAAGAAGATAAATTCATATGTGCTACTTTTTTATTTGTACTGTCCTCTTCAGTGCACAGACCGTATAAGTCTGGCCAGCCCTATCCCTGCCTCCCAACCACCAACCCCGCTTCCCAACCACCAGCTCTGGCACAGACCGTATAAGTCTGCCCAGCACTATCCCCGCCACCCAACCACCGGCCCCGGCACAGACCGTATAAGTCTGCCCAGCACTAACCCTGCCTCCCACCACTGGCTCTGGCACAGACCGTATAAGTCTGCCCAGCATTATCCCCGCCACCCAACCACCGGCCCCGGCACAGACCGTATAAGTCTGCCCAGCACTAGTCCCACCTCCCAACCACCAGCCCCAGCACAGACCGTATAAGTCTGCCCAGCACTAACCCTGCCTCCCACCACCGGCTCTGGCACAGACCGTATAAGTCTGCCCAGCATTATCCCCGCCACCCAACCACCGGCCCCGGCACAGACCGTATAAGTCTGCCCAGCACTAGTCCCGCCTCCCAACCACCAACCCCGCTTCCCAACCACCAGCTCTGGCACAGACCGTATAAGTCTGCCCAGCACTAGTCCCCGCCGCCCAACCACCAACCCCGCCTCCCAACCACCAGCTCTGCCACCCATTCTAGGCTAAGCTCCTGAGGATCCCTTCCTTCTGCACAGGATTCCTTTAGTCTTTGTACTTTTGGAACGAATAAAAGATCGATTTATTTCAACTTGATCTACACCACTCTGGATTTTGAAGACCTTAATCATATCTCCCCTCATCCATCTTTTTTCCAAGCTGATCAGCCCTAACCTCTTTAGCCTTTCCTCATACGAGAGGAGTTCCAATCCCCTTTATCATTTTGGTTGCTCTTCTTTGAACCTTTTCTAATTCCACTATATCTTTTTTTGAGATACGGTGACCAGAACTGAACACAATACTCAAGGTGCAGTTGTACTGTGGTGTGATACGAAGGCATTATAGTATTTTTGGTCTTATTCACCATCCCTTTCCTAATAATTCCTAGCATCCTGTTTGATTTTTTTGGCCGCCGCCACCGCACACAAAAACACCACAGATGATAAAAACAGCCTAACTGGGCTAAAAGAGAAAATGAATCCATTAAAAGTTCACAGTGACTAGGGCATCCACTGTAGGCATTTGAAAACGAGCCATATGTCCCTCACGCAGAGGGTATAACTGCCCCATAGCCCTGGAAACTCCAAAAGGTGCAGCTGCCCAAAAGATTCTGGAAACTCTTCCTCTGAAAAAGAGGGCAAGAAAATAGGCTGGTTTAGTATTAAGAGTTTTTCCAAGAGCTCCTCTTGTGTTTTTGTAGTGGATGAGTGGCCTAGTGGTTAGGGTCCTGAGGAACTGAGTTTGATTCCCACTTCAGGCACAGGCAGTTCCTTGTGAATCTGGGCAAGTCATTTAACCCTCCATTGCCCCATGTAAGCCGCATTGAGCCTGCCATGAGTGGGAAAGCGCAGGGTACAAATGTAACAAAAATAAAATAGATACTATTGGAGATTCTATATAGAATGTTGCTACTATTGAGATTCTGTTGCTACTATTTGAGATTCTACATGGAATGTTAATGTTGCTATTCCACTAGCAACATTCCATGTAGAAGGCTGCGCAGGCTTCTGTTTCTGTGAGTCTGACGTCCTGCACGTATGTGCAGGACGTCAGACTGACAGAAACAGAAGCCTGCGCAGCCGCATTGCTGATCTGCAAGGGCAGGCTTCTACATGGAATGTTGCTAGTAGAGGAGTAGCCTAGTGGTTAGTGCAGTAGACTTTGATCTTGGGGAACTGAGTTCATGTCCCACTGCAGCTCCTTGTGACTCTGGGCAAGTCACTTAACCCTCCATTGCCCCAGGTACAAATAAGTACCTGTATATAATATGTAAGCTGCATTGAGCCTGCCATGAGTGGGAAAGCACAGGGTACAAATGTAATAAATAAAATAGGATTTCATTATTAAATAGTGAATGATTTTATTTTCATTTACAGTGATCCAGTGCCCCTGATGCAACCATTTTATACTGGTGAAACATGGCCATGTCGGGCATTTTATCTGAGATTTCTGGGAGCTTATTAATAAAAAATGTGTTTTTTTTTACTAGGGCTGCTTTGCTGTTTTATCTTCCATATTGGATTTGGCGGACCATCTGCCTTGCTGCTTTTTGACTTTTCAACATATCTATAGGGAAATAGTTATCAAACCTTCCCCTTATAGGCAATCCACTTCCATATAACCTATAAAATGCATACAAGCAATAAGTGTAAAATCAATCCATGTAAAAAAAAAAAACCTTTAAAAAAGCCTTAGCAGCAGGCAAAGTTTGCTCACACAAACAGCAGTCTCTCAGAGCAGCAGTATCTCCTGTACACTGGTGAAGACAGATGTTCAAGACCATTTAACCGTCCAGGAACAGCACCTAGCTGATTAAATGGTATTTAGTCAGCTATCTGCAAATTTTCAGCGGGACATGGCCGGCCACGACCCGCTGAAAAATTGTGATTAGTGGCTAGCAGATAGCTGGTTATATCACGCGATATAACCAGCTATCTGTCGATTTTCGCCGTGAGTTTGGCAGCCATGTTCAGCTGTGTGTATACCTGGTATATCTTTGGCCGTTTTGAAGTTGACCGGCTAGCGTATTTAATAGGAAAAGCTCCTGGCCAGTTAAATAGCATTTTAGCACCTAACTGTGGATATCGAGCGGGAGATAACTGGTTACCTCCCAATGAATATCCATGGTTAGTGGCTGTATCATATGACATAGCCAGTTAGGCACGGATGTTCAGCGCCAAACTGGCTATGTTTAGCAGTTAAAATAAGCTGCATAAATAGCAGGCCTATCTTTAACTGCTAAACACTTAACCGTTTACCGCTGATTATAGTTGACTTAACCGGTTAAGCTGTCAAAAATGAAACCGGATATTCAATGCCAGTTGCCAGAAGCAAGAAAAGAACTCAGCGAAGGTGACAAGATGGATGACGCTAAACAAACTTCCAAGAAAGCACAAAGGCAGACGGTCTGCAAGCTCCAAGATGGAAAATGTACAAAGCAGATCGTTAAGAACATAATTTATTAATATAATTCAAAAAAAATATATACACATAAATACATATATAAAAGATTAGCCCGACACAGGCCGTGTTTCGTCCAGCAGGGGCTGCTTCAGGGGCTACACAAAAATCCTCTATAGATCATTGGAAAAATTATATTGGAAAATTCCAAAGATATAATATGCAAGCGATCTCAGTTTGAAAAAAACAGCTCTCTGAGAGGGGCCAAAATGACAAGAGACGCCAGATAGACGGAATGTTATGTCGTTTTGGCCCCTCTCGGAGAGCTGTTTTTTTTCAAACTGAGATCGCTTGCATATTATATCTTTGGAATTTTCCAATATAATTTTTCCAATTTGATCTATAGAGGTTTTTGTGTAGCCCCTGAAGCAGCCCCTGCTGGGCGAAACACGGCCTGTGTCGGGCTAATCTTTTATATATGTATTTATGTGTATATTTTTTTGTTTTTTAAATTATATTAATAAATTACGTTCTTAACGATCTGCTAAACAAACTTCTACTGGACTCAGAAAAAAGTTCACAGCAAGAGTTTATTCTTAAAAAACTGGACTCGACACGAGTCGTGTTTTGGCCGTTCAGGCCTGCCTCAGGAGTCCCTGTATGGCAAAGTGCTATTGGTTCTCATAAGGAAAGTCTTGTGCAAACACTGGATTTCTCTAACAATACCTTAGGAAAATTGAGGAAAAACTTCTGGGCTTCTTGATGAGAGTGTGAGCGTCACTGTGTTCTTTTCTTGGTTTTTCCATTGCGGAGGTCCGCTTTCTTCCGTGTTTGCCGTTCTCCAGTTGCCAGAAGCAGCCTGGCATTGAATATCTGAGATTAACGCCGGCAGCGGATAGTCAAGGTGTTGCCTGCCGCTGGCTGAATATCAGGGCAAGTTGGTTTTTCAAAGACGCTTGCAAGTAGTCTTTGAGGCAGTGATAAGATTTTTCTGTAAATGGGTTAGTGGTAGCTTAAAATACGTGAATGTGTGAAATTTGTTTATTTGTATTTTTTGTAACTTGCCTCAAGTTGCATTTAGTGAGATATGTAGTCAGATATTGTAATATGATATAGTTATGATGTTGTAACCCATCTATTTTTGTTTTCACTTTTTCTGGTTGTATATGCACATAAAAATGAATGTTAGGGATATTATGCTGCCTTTTTTTTCCAGTGGTTTGACTGGGTTTTCTGTCCTCAGGCTCATAGGAGCCAACTTTTCAAAATTATTGGGGGTGCTAAGCCCAATGGAAATGACCCCTCCATGGACACATACAAAGAATTTTCTCAATATTGGGGGTACTCAAGCAACCACAGAGTCTGCTCCAATGCTCAGGCTGCTTGTGAGTTACTTTAGCTAAACTTTCGTTGATTAATAAGAAGCACCATAATAAAACTTGATAGTATAGCTTTCTCTGATATTTAAGATTTGAAAGTGGCATTGCCTCTCTGGCAAAGCCTCTTCAGCACTGGTGCATCATTAGAACGAATGAACCTCTTGATGGTGAACTCCATGATCCACAAACTTGCTGTCTGGAGAGTAGTGGGCAATATTTGACCAGAAAAATGGTTCTGCCAAGTAGATATAAAAAAAATATTTTGACCTATAAACTCTAAGGTCAATTTTTTTGAACTCAAATATAGGGTACTTCTATGCAGAAATGTCCACTAAAGTTAACAGACAGCACCAGCAGAAGTAGATTGTTCATGATGAAGTTTTGGAGAAATGTCTTTTCCCCTTCCTGATGTTCAGCCAGTGATTTTTTTTTTAAAAATAAGATTGAAAGTTAAAAAGTTGATTTACCAAGCTGAGATAATGGACCAATTAAGACGTGAAAGGTAATTCTAAAATATGTGCCTGCATTTATGTGTCCGTTGTAGAAGGCTGGTGTAAGTGCCGGTAGCCAGCTCTGGACATTTTGGCACGGAAATGGGGCTATTCTGTAACTCCACATGTAACTTTTAGGAATGCCCTTGCCCCTTCCCAGCCCAGCATCCAGTTTCTGTTGTTATAGAATACAGCATAGCAAGATGTGGCCAGAAATCCAAATTGGCTCTAGTTTGTGACAATTAGGGAAAGGGAAATGGGACTTGATATACTGCCTTTCCGAGGTTTTTACAACTACATTCAAAGTGGTTTACATATATTCAGGTGCTTATTTTGTGACAGGGGCAATGGAGGGTTAAGTGACTTGCCCAGAGTCACAAGGAGCTGCAGTGGGAATCGAACTCAGTTCCCCAAGCTCAAAGTCCACTGCACCAACCACTAGGCTACTCCTCCACTCCACTCCACTCCACTTAGCATCCAGTTATTGGCTCCTTAGGGAATTTGGTTGGGTGCAGACCTTGGATTGGCACCCAAATATATATGCCCAATTTTGAGCACTAAATATAGAATCTGGGGGATAGCATGTAACTATGGGAGGAGCATGGGCATTTCCCACTTAAATACAGAATACTGTAATTTGTGTGGCTTATACTGCATTTACTCGTCCATAGTTACATCAGGTCTATGGCTAGTGTAACTGTAGATGCGTAAATTGTAGACACTAGTATTCTATTACAGAATCTGGATGTCAGGTGCCATTCTAGAATAGACGCTGCTTGCACTGCATTGGCACCAAAACCTAGGCACCCACTTATAGAATAGCCTCCCAAATACCATTTTAAACCGTAGTGTTGGAGATACTCACTCAAGTATTGCTTATATTGCTAAACTACGTCTGGCCCAACGCAAGTAAAATATTCACGAGCTATATCACATGCAAGAAATGCAAAATAGCTCAGGAATATTAAATTTGACAGTGAAGCTTGCAATAATCCTTGTGATAAAGGCAGTGCATTTGATATACCGCCTTTCTATGTTACAGCCAAATCAGTTTACATATTGTAGACAGGAACTTTCTCTGTCCCTAGTGGGCTCACAATGAAAGTTTTTAACCTGGGTCAATGGAGGGTTCCATCCATGTGAAGGTGAGGAAAGATAGCTACAAGAGGCATAGTTGAGTTTTCTCAAGAGTATTGGTAGGCTAACATACCTACTGATGTTCTTGGGTACCTCCTGGATTCCTGCTTTGTCAGTTGCATCACCAAATTCTCCCACTTCACCTGATTGCACCAAAAAGGAGTCCCTCAGAGCTAAATACCTTGCGAAAAACAAATTCAGCTTCATTTGTGGTAGCCATGCTTCCCATCTCCAAAGCCTATTCCTAGACATTTAATTGTGTCTTTCTACCCAATACAGAAAAGGTTATGGCCCTCAATCTAGCCCCCTCATACACTCTTCCCCACTCTAGCCCTTGGGTTATAATGAAGCAGATACAATCCACATTCACTAGTGTCTCAATGATTCATGTGAGTTAAAAAGCAAGGGATAGATTTCAGTCTGGTAGAAGCAATGCATTTATACTGTTAAAACCTCGTGGCATTTATTGTAACCGTTATTTTGACTGATCGTGAATTTCAGGAAAGGAGTACTCTCCATTGCACATATCTGAAATGGATCTCACACTGTGCTGGCTCTGTGGTCTACTAAAACACAAAACTGCAGTGTCCGTCATAAACTCCCTTCTCTCCATAGAATATTTCCAGTCTCAGCTGTTGTCGTTTTCTCCTAACCTGGATTATCATAACCCTGACATCCCTGAGTGGAGAGAAGACATCAGCAGAATCATCAAGCGAGCTCTGGTACAGGTAAGTGCCAACTACTGTCAAGCAATTGAAGGTAATTACGTTTCAGAAAAAGCATTTTTTTGTTTTCAGATTTTCCAGGAAAGAGAAGCATTTCATATTTTGTTAACTTTAAATTTCCTATCCTCCTAAGCCTGCTAAGGGCAATGCAGGCTGGATGCTGCTGACATCATCCTGGGGTAATGCTTATACCAGGTTCGGAATATTAATTTGCCCTTATCCTGTTTCCATAATCACCCTATTGTGAGTGTATATTTTCACAGCTAACTAAGGGTCCTTTTTACCAAGCTGCGGCAAAATGGGGAATATGCTGGCGTCGGTGCGCATTTTTACGACCACCGAGGCCCCCTTTTACCACAGCGGGTAAAAGGGAAGTTTCTCTTTCCTGCCGGAAATGGCCATGCAGCAAGTAAAGCACTTGCCGTGCAGCCATTTTGTCGGGGGACCCCTTACTGCCACCCATTGAGGTGGCGGCAAGGGCTCCTGTGCTAACCCGGCGGCAACCGGGCAGTGATTACCACCGGGTACACTTCAGAGCTATAAAAATATATATTTATAGCGCCGGATATAATGGCGCGCAAGGGGTAGGATGTACTTCCTGTTTAGCGAGGGGTAAGCCTGCGTTGGGCTTACTGCCGCTTAGTAAAAGGGACCCTAACAGTTTTATAGCTGGCTTGAAATTCTGCTTAAGGGACTTCTAGTGATAGATATTTTTTTCAGGTTTTTTAGACATATAAACATGTTTTAAGTGTTGTGTTTATATGATACTTTTGATAAGGGCAAATACGTAGTGATAATGGTTAAAAAAAACAAAACAAGCTACTTACTTCACAGATACAATCCCAGTCCATTCCCTGTGAAATCACGCTTATAGCCCAAAGTCCCAAACTCCATGTACAGCAAACATTTAGCCCAAACTCCATGCAACCTCCCAAAACCTGCTTTGAGCAGTATATTGACGAAAAAAACTATATGGCTTGACTTACTCCTATTGTAATGTAGGCTACTAAAATATATAGATTGAGGAGAAAATCACTAAGAATACTTGCAGTTAACAACAAGGTGGAGTCTCATATCTTTTTGCACGGATATTCATATCACTCCCCTGGTGACTCTATCGACATGCATAGGTTTAATCATCGACTAAAACCACCTCCACCCTAATGTTGTAATTGCAAAATGTAACTTGTATTGCCACACCATAATGTGCAAATATACATGAATATATACCAAACAAAAGACACTTAGCTTAAGGAGCATATAAACTCCATCATTCAGACTGGCGTGTGTAGAAGCCCCGACAGTGCCTGTTTCGCTATGCTTCTTCTGGGGGAACCCACACCATTTAGCTGAATCGTGTCTCGACACAGCTGCTTAGCAGTATATTAGCAGGCTTCCAATCTAGGCCCTTAGCAAAAAGGCTCTCTAGCTTTTATGTCTTGAAGTAAAGAGGTAGTGTAAAGCCTACGTCATTCTCCTTGTGACTGGTATCTGTTTCGACCCGGTAAGCTCTTTGAGCAGGGACTGTCTTATTTATTTATTTATTTATTGCATTTGTATCCCACATTTTCCCACTAGAGTGAGCACAATGTGGCTTACAATGTTTCAGAAGGTTACTAAGCAATGAGGGTAATGACATGACAAGTCAGAAAGATGGGAAAGAACAGGAGGATTATACAAGGATTTTTATTTATTTATTTATTTATTGCATTTGTATCCCACATTTTCCCACCTATTTGCGGGCTCAGTGTGGCTTACAATACATTGTGAATGATGGAAATACAGTTTGTTACAATGCGATTATAGGTTATATTGTGAAGAGTTATGGAAGACAAAGTCAAGTCAAAACATCTTTGGGGCATGGAAATTATGGAATGTGACATTGGGGAAACGGTAGGATGATCGAATAATAGCAAGAGGGCGTTAGGGTATGACAACTTTATCTGTGGGTAGATTTTAGGTGTGGAGAGAATCCAGGGGAAGAGAATTCAGAGGAGAGTGTATTGATGCATTTCTATTAGTGTGAATGGAGTTCATGTGTTTTGGTCCTTGCAGTAAGTTTTTTCAAAGAGATAAGTCTTCAATCGTTTGCGGAAGTCGGTTAATTCGTAGATCGTTTTCAGGTTGCGTGGTGGTGTATTCCAGAATTGCGTGCTCATATAGGAGAAGGTTGATGCATGTAGTACTTTGTACTTTATGCCTTTGCACTTAGGGAAGTGGAGATTGAGGAAAGTTCGGGATGATCTTTTGGCATTTCTGGGTGGCAGGTCTATTAAGTCTGACATGTATGCAGGGGCTTCACCGTGAATGATTTTGTGAACTAACGTGCATACTTTAAAGGTGATACGTTCCTTGAGTGGGAGCCAGTGTAGTTTCTCACGTAAGGGTTTTGCACTTTCGTATTTTGGTTTTCCGAAGTTGAGTCTGGCTGCTGTATTCTGGGCTGTTTGAAGTTTTCTCAATATTTGTTCTTTGCAGCCTGCGTATAGTGAGTTGCAGTAGTCCAGATGACTGAATACGAGTGATTGCACTAGGTTGCGGAAGACAGATCTTGGAAAGAATGATTTTATTCTTTTCAGTTTCCACATGGAGTAGAACATCTTTTTTGTTATGCTGTTCGCGTGAGTCTCAAGTGTTAGGTGGCGGTCGATAGTGACTCCAAGGATTTTTTAATTTTCTGATATTGTTTGTGCAGTGCTGCGTACGCCTTGTAGCGCTATAGAAATGCTAAATAGTAGTAGTAGGGGTTGTGGCCTTCATGGCATTTCTTTGGTCCAGTGTTTATCAACTGCCTTACAACCTTCCCAAGGGACTTTTCCTTTCTGCCTAAATCACACCCTAATTAGCTTAGGTTGTCTCCACAGTTCCTGTATCTTTGGAAGTGCTTTATCCAACAATTTCCTAGCAATAGTGACATCATTTCCTGACTTTATTCCATTTTTTCCATTTGCCACGCTCTCGGGCTACCCTGGCAAGCTCGCTGTCCACATTTCAAAGAAGACATGTATGTGTTTTCTCAATACATAGGATTCCAGAGGTGTAGGGACATAGAACCATGGAGGGAATGTATTCAAAAGCTTAGGATATAAAGCAAAGATCCTTTTCGATCACTGAGTTGCCTTATTTTTTTTTTCCAGTGGCAAAAATCCCCAGGGAATCGTACTATATTTAGTGATAAAGTAATAAAAATGCCTTCATTCATTCCGACTCTTGTTTAAATAACATCAATATGAACAGAACAAGAACCCTCGCAGTCTCACAAACAAACCAAACACAGTGAAGATGACAAAAACAGAGGGCTAAACTGAGGAACTGAGTTTGATTCCCACTTCAGGCACAGGCAGCTCCTTGTGACTCTGGGCAAGTCACTTTAACCCTCCATTGCCCCATGTAAGCCGCATTGAGCCTGCCATGAGTGGGAAAGCGCGGGGTACAAATGTAACAAAAATAAAATAGATACTATTGGAGATTCTACATGGAATGTTGCTATTCCACTAGCAACATTCCATGTAGAAGGCTGCGCAGGCTTCTGTTTCTGTGAGTCTGACCTGGACGTCAGACTCACAGAAGCAGAAGCCTGCGCGGCCACATTGGTGATCTGCAAGGGCCGACTTCTACATGGAATGTTGCTAGTGGAATAGCAACATTCCATGTAGAATCTCAAATAGTAGCAACAGTGGAGGAGTGACCTAGTGGTTAGGGTGGTGGACTTTGGTCCTGAGGAACTGAGTTCAGTTCCCACTTCAGGCACAGGCAGCTCCTTGTGACTCTGGGCAAGTCACTTAACCCTCCATTGCCCCATGTAAGCCACATTGAGCCTGCCATGAGTGGGAAAGCGCGGGGTACAAATGTAACAAAATAAATATCTTATAGTGAATAGGTTTATTTAAAACATCCAAGGCTCGACACAAGTCATGTTTCGGCCCCAAAGGCCTGCCTCAGGAGTCTTTTGGCGGATGTTGAAACTGCTAGCTAAATATCAAATACTGTAAGTATTAGACTTAATAAATGTTTATTCAAAGAAGCCAATAAGTAATTATTGAAATATTAAAAAAAAAAAAAAAAAAAATCTCAATGCAGTATAATATGTAGCAAATAAAAAATAGAGTTTTCCCTGGGAGCTATCAATATGTCCACCTGCTAGTGTAGATACACTGAGGCTCTCCATCCTCAGTTCTGTTTCCTCTTATATATCTTTTCTTTCTTTCTTTCTTTCTTTCTTATCTTAATTACCTTTCTTACCTAATGAATATACATCTTTCCAGAATGTTCTATTTCCTTATATGATGAATCCTGTTCCAGCACCTTCTACCATCTTCCATCTCCTCTCATTGGTTCCCTCATTGCATGGACAGTTTAAGGCCTGGCATCATAATCATACGTTTTTATTAGATTATGGTTGACCTATGTCCCAGTTATGCATAGTCACCATGATAGTGCCCACACCCTCTTGCTGAATCTACAATTTTCACCCAAACCCACTTCTCCGTTTGATTGTTTATCTGGATACTGTAGGTGTCCTTAGTCATAGGAGTCTCTGGCTCTTGGTTGCTGACAAGCAACCTATCACAAGTTAGCATAGGCCAAATGTCAAACCACAAATTTCTACAGCCTTAGAAGGGTAGTTATCAGAAAAAAAAACACATTTATAGCTGTCTTGCAATTTCAGGTCTGCTCCCAGCTCAAGAAATGCAAGATGGCCATACTAAAACAAGAAGCTAGAAATATGGGGGGGGGGGGGGGGGGGGGGGGGTAGGGTTGCACCTTGCCATGGCCTCTGTGATATACACCTCACATGCTGCATCTCCATAAGCACCATCTGGCCATTGTTCTAATTTGCTTATGTTACCCGATTCTTGCCCCCTTTTCGGGTTAGCTCCGGTCCAACACGAAAGAAACGTATTTCTCATGCTGCTCTACTTGCTCTCCACTCAGCTCATGCAGTCACAGTCAATGATCCATGAGCCTGGGAATGAGTTAGTGTTCTAGAATAGAGATCCGGGCTGTTGGGATTATAATGTCCTCTCAGTCCAGGGACATCCACTCTCACCATCCTATATAATAATTCTCACCTCCAACGTTCTATGCTTGGGACCGTGGCTCCCTGGCTGCAAGTGGTCTGCGAGGCAGACACACACGGACGTCACTGACATCAACACAGCTGATTCCAAGGCAAGGGGAGGAGTAGGGAAACAAGCTGCTGCCTCGGAATCAGCTGTCACCCCCACCCCCCGCGCTATGACCCCCTCGAAACCCACCCCCTCCCGCGAACCTGTCGATCCCCCCCCCCCAGGAACGCCGAAAACCGCACCGCCCCTCCCGCGGCTGTTGTGCACTACCTTCGGGTGGGTTCCTCAATCATCTTCTTAGAAAGTTTAACTCCGTGCGTCTGACGTCAGACGCACGCATAGGAACTTCCAGACAGATGATTGAAGAACCTACGGGAAGGGAAGTAGCAACAACGGCGGCGGCGGTGGCGGCAGTTTTCGGCGTTCCGGGGGGGGGGGATCGACAGGTTTGCGGGAGGGGGTGGGTTTCAAGGGGGCCGTAGCGGGGGGGGGGGGGGGAATTGCCTGCCTAAGGCCCGTTTCCTTGCCTACAGAAACGGGCCTTTTTTACTAGTTTCCAATAATCACACTGCACTCCAGTAGGTTGTTTTTTTTTTAATGCAAACCAACTTTACTCAGACTTCTACAGCTGGCATATGAACATGTCAAACACTTTAGATATTTACAGTTCTGTTCACTCACAGGTGGAATGAGCTTATCCATGCTGCTTCACTCTCCAACTGGTTCCACTCTGTACATATTTACACAGACTCCTGTCCATTACCTATCCTTTCGTGATAGGAATAAATTCAAGGCTGTTTCCAGTACTCCTGATTTCCACTCCAATTCCTTGCAGGCGCAGAGCCTTTAGGCTGTCCTTCTTCCAGCAGTGAACCTCTCAGGACCACACTCTGGCCTTGGGAAGGCTCCCTCTGTCCAGATCCCGCTTCCAGGCTGGACTCCCCTTGTCCACCTACAACTCACTCTCCTTCTTTTGTTGCCACTTATGGGGCAGTAACGTCTCTTATAATCAGCCTATATTTATTTCTTCTACTCTTGGATCCCCCAGTACTCCCAAGGGTCCTGCCTGGGGTACAGGCAACCAAAGACCTAGAGGGGCATAATTGAACGAAAACGTCTATCTCCATGGGCGTTTATCTCCGAGAACGGGTCCGTGAAGGGGCGGACCGAACCGTATTTTCGAAAAAAAATAGACGTCCATGTTTTATTCGACAATTTGTGAGCTGGGCGTTTTTGTTTTTCAGCGATAATGGAAAATGGAAGCGCCCGACTCAAAAACGAATAAATCCAAGGCATTTGTTCGTGGGAGGGGCCAGGATTCGTAGTGCACTGGTCCCCCTCACATGCCAGGACACCAACCGGGCACCCTAGGGGGCACTTTTACAAAAACAAAAAAAAAAGGTAAAAGAGCTCCCAGGTGCATAGCACCCTTCCCTTGTGTGTTGAGCCCCCCAAATCCCCCTCAAAACCCACCCACTGCCCACAAGTCTACACCATTACTATAGCCCTAAGGGGTGAAGGGGGGCACCTACATGTGGGTACAGTGGGTTTGGGGGGGTTGGACGACTAAGCATTAAGCAGCACAATTGAAACAGGTAGGGGGGGTGGGCCTGGGTCCACCTGCCTGAAGTCCACTGCACCCCCTAACAACTGCTCCAGGGACCTGCATACTGCTGCCAGGGAGGTGGGTATGACATTTGAGGGTGAAAATAAAAAGTTGTGAAACATCATTTTTTTTTGTGGTGGGAGGGGGTTTGTGACCACTGGGGGAGTCAGGGGAGGTCATCCCCGATTCCCTCCAGTGGTTATCTGGTCCTTTAGGGCACTTTTTGGGGCCTTATTCATGGAAAAACAGGGTCCAGGAAAAGTGCCCTAAATTCTCGCTAAAAACGCATATTTTGTTTTCCATTATCGGCGAAAGGCGCCCATCTCTGATCGGCCAATAACCACGCCCCAGTTCCGCCTTCACCACGCCTTCGACACGCCCCCGTCAACTTTGTACGCTTCCGCGATGGAGTGCAGTTGAAAACGTCCAAGTTCGGCTTTCGATTATACCGCGTTATTCGTTTTTGGGAGATAAACGCCTATCTCCCGATTTAGGTCGCAATATAGGCGTTTTTGTCTTTCGATTATAAGCTGGCTAGTGTACTTCTTTACAACTTTTGTTTTTTTAATTAAACCCAAACTCCACTCCTGCTGTCACTCTCCACAGGGAAACACTTTCTTTCTGCAACTTATTACAATACCACTCCCCTTGAGCTGAGCTTCCTTCTACCTATCCCCCATCCATTTCCCGTCTGATATCTCTCTCCATTCCCTTCCTTGCCCACAAAGATCTCCCTCCGCTCCCCCCCCCCCCCCCCCCCACACACACACTTACATTCAAGTATTTCTTCCTTCCCAACCCACAAAGTTCTCGCAATTCCAGCCCTCCCCCCGCTTCCTTCCCATACTTTAAAATCACCTCCAGTCTTTGCCTGGGCAGCATCAGCAGGCACTCATAGGCTGCCTGTGGCCTACGCCTAGTCTTTCTCTCTGGACCATTCCACCCTTTGTAATACAGGAAGTTGCATCAGAATGGACAGGATGTTTCAGGGAGAAAGCCCCAGCGCAGGCTGCAAGCATCCTACCAGTGCTGCTGGCACTGCCCGGGCGAAGACTGGAGGTGATTTAAAAATATGGGGGGGGGGGGAGGGAGGAAGGTAAAGGATTGAATTGTGAGATCTTTGCAGGGCCGGGAAAGGAAGAGACAAACGCCGAACTGTGCAGGGAGGGCAGGAGGGAGAAGGGAGGGAAATACAGTGTGGCATCATTAATATTAATTTACTGACGGGGAGGTGTGTACACAACACAAGTAGTTTGAACGGCTATGCTACTGTTTATATGTCCGTATTCCTGTGATAACAATATTCAACAGGACTTCCGTGAGCAAGTGGCTAATCACAATTAATTTATTTTGATTATAATAGAACATTAATTAACTAGACCTGACCTACTGTGAATGTCACGTATAATTTCATAAGACATTCCATTGTAATGTCACATTAACTTGTGTCAACACACCGCAAAGCACTGCGCAGGTTGCTTTTGCAGGTGGAGAACAGGGAGGGGAAGACGGAGAGCACATGTCAGGTTTAATTATTGATTCCCTGTGCCACAAATTGCAAATTATTAAGGAAAATCTGCATTAGAGTTTGTCATTCTTACTCTGCAGAATGCATGATGTAAAATGCCCCATACCGAGAGTTTTCCTCAAAATGTTGGGCAGAAAAACAGTACCATTTGCAAGAAAACACAGTCACTCACTAGTAGGGTTGGCCTGGTCTGGTAATGAAGACAATCTACCTGCTGCCCTGAAAGCAAAAGAAACTAGAGAGCCCTGAAATCTGGCCATGATACATTAAAGTGTGGCCTAGGAGTGGCCTAGTGGTTAGGGTGGTGGACTTTGGTCCTGAGGAACTGAGTTCAATTCCCCCTTCAGGCACAGGCAGCTCCTTGTGACTCTGGGCAAGTCACTTAACCCTCCATTGCCCCATGTAAGCCACATTGAGCCTGCCATGAGTGGGAAAGTGCGGGCTACAAATGTAACAAAAATAAAGGGGCCCCTTTATAACACCATGGCAGAGCTAGTGCAGTGTTGTCTCTCACCAATCAAGCACTACCTCCTACCGCAAGGGCTGGCAATAGTGCTGCTCCCAGCATGCACCATTTCCAGCATGACAGAAATGATTATTTTTTTTTTTAGCATCGGGGGCTTACACTTCTAAATAGGTGGCAGTAAGGGCTGCCCCTCGAAATGGCCTTGCAAGTGTGCACTTACCACACAGCCATTTCCTTGTTTTTTTTTTTTTTTTTTGCCTTTTACCTGCTGTGGTACAAGGGGCCTTGGTGTGCAGCAAATCCATACGCCAATGCTACCTCAAGGCCTCTTTTATCGCAGCTTGGTAAAAGGGGTCCTAATTGTGGGACTTTCCTGTGCCCAAAGCCCACATTTAATGCAGCACTGTCGTTAGGGCATTTTCCATTGTTTTTAAATTTCAGATTGTGCTGTAATGTTTACATTATAAAAAGTTAACACAGGAGCCCTTCTCGTGTTAGCAACTGCGTTAACCAATTAGCGAGTGCTAATGCAAATGCACTAGCTAGTAAACACTTCTATGCCCATTGCACGTCCCCACCAAAAATATTTTTAAAAATAGCTAACGCACCTTTCATCGTGCACGGGCAAAATACCACAAAGCGCATTCATGCATTTTGCAATAGCCTGCTTTTCCCGTGTTAATCCGTTCAGAACTCTGCTGCACGTCTTATATTCCGCCAGAACCGATATACTCATATCACCCCCCTCCTCAGGTCACTTCACTGGCTTCCGATCGGATACCGCATTCAGTTCAAGCTTCTCCTTCTTACCTACAAATGCACTCGATCTGCAGCCCCTCATTACCTCTCTACCCTCATCTCCCCTTACGCTCCCGCCCGAAACCTCCATTCACAGGACAAATCCCTCCTCTCAGTACCCTTCTCCACCACCGCCAACTCCAGGCTCACCCCCTTTCTGCCTCGCCTCTCCCTATGCTTGGAACAAATTCCTGAGCCCTTACGCCAAGCCCCCTCCCTGCCCATCTTCAAGTCTTTGCTTAAAGCCCACCTCTTCAATGCTGCTTTCCGCGTCTAACTCTTTCCTTTCAGGAAATCTAGACTGCCCCAATTTGACTGCCCCTATCGGACTGACTGTTCACTTGTCCTTTAGATTGTAAGCTCCTTTGAGCAGGGACTGGCCTTCTATGTTAAATTGTACAGCGCTGCGTAACCCTAGTAGCGCTTTAGAAATGTTAAGTAGTAGTAGTAGTAGTATGTTAAGCATACATTAGGGCTTAACACCCCTTAGTAAAAGAACCCCCTAGATATCCCTCATTTTAAGCTCTGTAGTTAGTCATATGCCTGAAAGTGACAAAAATAAAGCTCAGAACAAATCTGGCATAACATTTGCCTTTCACAGTTGACTCTCTTAATGGAAAGGCTAATACCAGGGCCTCACTTTCTGCCTTCTCTAGTGCCTTCAAAAATGTATTTAAAAAAAAAAAACAGAACAAGAGCATAAACCAGTTCTTGAAAGGTAACTTTCCAGCTAATTTGGCTGTTAAAACATTTGCAGGTTACTAATATTCCTGATGAGCAGATTTTAGTGGCCATGTTTCCTGGCTTGCCAACCTCAGCTGAGCTCTTCATTCTTCCCCATAAAAACATGACCGAGAGAAGGAAAAGAAATGAAGCAGACTTGGAGCAGGTATGTAAATCAAAATAACATAAACCCAGTACAAATTAGAATTGCAAAGCAACTATTAGCACAAGGCATATTTGTTGAGAAGCATATGTTAAAAAGGAAAAGTATATATATATATATATACACAGTGTTCAGAAAAAACGGGATCCCTTACACAGAGGTCCTTTTACTAAGCCACGTAAGGCTGCACGCATGCCCAGCGCACGCCAAAATGAAGTTACCGCGTGGCTGTTGCGGTAATTTCATTCTTGGCACATGTCCAATACGCATGGCTAAAAAATAATTTTTATTTTCGGACACAAGTAAGTTGCATTTGGCAAGTGTACGTCATTATTGCCCGGTTACTGCATGAGACTTTACCGCTATGTCAATGGCTGGTGGTAAGGTCACAGGTACAAAATGGACGCGCGGCAATTTTGATTTTGCCGCACATCCATTTTTGGCAAAAATTTTAAAAAAGGCCTTTTTTGCAGGCACGCCGAAAAATGGATCGGCTCACACCCAAAACCCGTGCCTACACTACCGCAAGCCATTTTTCAGTGCACCTTAGTAAAAGGACCCCATAGTTTAGATTGTAAGCTCTGTTGAGCAGGGACTGTCTTTTCATGTTAATTTGTACAGCGCTGCGTAAGTCTAGTAGCGCTATAGAAATGTTTAATAGTAGTAGTTTCAAAATACTTTTGTGTTTTCTCAGTCATCAATAACAGTGCGCTCAATGTGGAAAGAGGGTGCTCTGTTTCAGAAAGGGCACATTCTTCCTTTAGTGCAATCACCACACATGTGTGAAGTATTCCACGTGAGCATACATGTGCGCCCTATCGGGAAAAGAATGCATCCTCTTTCTGAAATAGTGTGCCATCTTTCCTTATAGGACTGAATTCTATAAATAACGCTGAAAAATCAGTGCCAAAAAACAACAGCTATTCTATAAATGGCGCTGAAAGTTAGACATCATTTATAGAATACTAGTGGAACCATGCCAGTTTTCTCAACAATGAAACGGACCCTAGGAAGGCTGTCATGTAAGCTTTTTTTTCTCTCTCCCCTGCCCTCCCCTCAGTGTCCAACAATTCTTCCTTCCCCTCCTCTCCATGTCCAGCGATTTTCCTCTTCCCTGCCCTCCCATCCATGTCCCGCGATTCTCTCCTCTACTGTCCTCCCATCCCATCCATGTCCATCAATTCTCTTCTACCCTGCCCTCCCCTGCCCTTCCCTTCCTCCCTCCCCTCGATATCCCGTGATTCTCTCCTCCCCTCAATTTGTACCTGAACGTTCTCTGGCTGGCTGGCGCTGGCTTCCGTTCCGTTCGTAACATCCCTGCTGATGTCAGCTCGCCTCCAGCGTTCCCTTCTCTCTCACTGTTCTGCCCCCTGACGTCATTACACCTTAACGCGAGGGCGGGACAGTGAGGCAGAATGGAATACTGGAGACTGGCTGATGTCAGGAGATGTTACGAACCCAGGCAGCCAGACATGGAACGTTGGAGGTACAAATTATTATATAGGATGCTTAGCTCTGGGATTGGCACCCAACTTTAGATACAAGGATTTACACCAAGTAAACCCTGGTAAAATCCTCACATCTAAACTAGGCACGGATCCCCCTTATTTATAACAACACACATAAATTGCAGGAATGCCCCCGATCCGCCCTTGAACCTCCCATGGCCACACCCCCTTTCTGGAGCCATGTGTAAAATTAATGCACAGATCCTCACATGCCCAAATTCGCATGTGCAATTTTAAACGCCATTTATAGAATTTTGGGGATAGTGCGCCTTGTTTCCAAAGAGTGCACACAATAATCATCAAATGACAAAACAACAAAACGACCAAATGAAAACGAATAAAATGAAAACTCCCATAAATGACAAGGAAAATGATACAAAACTAACATTTTCTGGCTGCCCATCCCTAGTAAATATGTGAACGTATTTTCCTTGGTAATGAGTAATTATAAGTGCATAATGGGTGGTCTTATGTCAAGCTGCACCTGCTGTAGATTATCTTGGTTGAATCTCTTCATAATGGTGGTTAATAAAGAGCAATAAAAAATGTTGCCTTGATAAAACAGATCCAACATATATGTCTTTGTGCCTTCATAGGCTAGATGCTGTGTTCTAAGATTAACCTCTAATTGTCTTTTTAGCGCTAAAAAAAAGCAAAATTACAGAAACCAGATCTTTCGGAATGACAAGTTAAGAAATTCTGTCATGTAGTTGATGTAGGTCATAAGTACCAGTGGCGGAGCTACATGGGGCCAGGGAGAGCCTGGGCCCCCGTAGATTTGGCCCTGGACCCCCCTGCCGATGACCCTCTCGACCCCCCTCCCGCCGCCAACCCTCCCCTGCCATCGCCGTGGGCTACCTTTGCTGGCGAGGTCCCCAATCCCCGCCAGCCGAGGAGGTCCTCTTCTTCTTCCGAAGGCTTCGTTCTGTTTCTGACATCCTGCACGTCCTGACTCACACAGTGGCGTTCCTGGAGTCGATGGCACCCGGGGCGGAGCGCCGATGCACGCCCCCCCCCCCCCACTAGATGACACCCCCCCCCCTGGGTGCATGCCGCTAGGGGGGGGGTGCCGCGGCGCACGCCTGCTCCGAGTTTGCTAAACTTCGTTTGTTCGCTGCAGCTCCCTCTGCCCCGGAACAGGAAGTAGCCTGTTCCGGGGCACAGGGAGCTGCAGCAAACGAACTAATTTTAACGAATTCGGAGGAGCAGGCGCGCGCCGCGGCACCCCCCAGTGGTGTGCACCCGGGGCGGACCGCCCCCACCGCCCCCCCCCCCTTGGTACGCCACTGAACTCACAGAAACAGAACGAAGCCTTGCAGATCAGCTGGCGGTGGCGGGGGGGGGGGTCGGTAATGGTGGGGGGAGGGCCGGCGGCACCGGGGGGGGGGCTAACATGTGCCCCCTCACCTCGGGCTCTGGCCCCCCCTCCCGCCGAAGTCTGGCTATGCCCCTGAATAAGTATTGCCACACTGGGACAGACCAAAGGTCCATCAAGCCCAGCATCCTGTTTCTAACTGTGGCCAATCCAGGTCACAAGTACCCAGCAAGATCCCAAAAAAGTTCAATACATTTTATGCTGCTTATCTCAGAAATAAGCAGTGGCATTCTTTCTATATTGCTAATGCTTAAATCTTCTGTTATAGAATATTGCAATACAGAGATTTCAAGTGGACACTTGTGTTCTAAAACTGTCTTTATCATCTGAGCACTTAAAGTCCTTTCCACAGCTAGATGCCCATCACCTGAACCTGCCATTAAAAAACGGAAGATTCCCAAGAGCACTCAATTCCATTAGTGTAGATGCTTTTACCCAAATGTTGGCAACAGTCAGCCAGGCACATCTCTAGATGTCTGCAAATATCTCCTCTTTGAAGTAAATTTGCACTGTGGTACATCACTTAGGCATTCACACTCGCCAGTCACCATCAAGCAGACATAAATTACAACTCATTGACGTTTTAGCATGCAGCGAAATAACCGGCCGCAGCTTTATTAAACTTAGCCCAACATTAATTTCCAAAACCATTGCGTACAACTACCATGTCCATCTTAAATTTATTGACTTGGACAACATAAGGAAAAAATGGTTAGACGATCACGCCCTAAGCTCCACTCCATACTCACATTTTTCATCTAATCGAAATTCCCCAGGCAAGGCTTGCAGCACCTCCAAACCTGCCCAGTCTCTTTAAGATTCATGACAGTCATGCACATGAATCCCTCAATTGCTTCCTTTTCCTATCATCTCCCTTCCAAGTTCACAAAACAATCCATCCACTGGGAAATGGCCTGTCACCTCCCCGCTGTGACAACCCCAACCAAACCACCAACCATCCCCAACCTGTATACCCACCAAAAAAACAACTGGGCAGGTGGGAAGGGTCAAAAACATTCCTGTTCTGGGCTCATCGCTATCCAAAAAACAGTTCTCCACAGTGCTTCCCGCCAACCCTCTCTGTACCAGGGTACTCTGCTTGGTGCATGGCAACAGCCACCAGCCCAATCAGAGTTGCCCACCACCAAAATCCATCCCAGTTACTTACTCCCAACCCCACGTGAACACTTTTAACCCTTAAATACCCTTTATGTGCTCTGCTCAGCCAATCTAAAACACATTCCTTTAAATAGGAATGTGTTCCTTTACAGTATCTTGAGTGTAGACTAAGGTCTACCTCTCCAACATTAATATTATGTTATGGAACATAAAGAACCTCTGAAACCTAAGACTCTATCCCCCCCCCCCCCCCCCCCCCCCCCCCCCCCAATATTCAGCCAGCGGCAAGCACAGCGGTTACCTGCTGGTGCCTGTGCAGCAGTAGCGTAGCCACAGGTGGGACCCACTTAGGGCACGGGCCCACCGAACAGTAGCACACGTTTTGTGGTAGCTGGTGGGAATCCCAAGCTCCACCAGCTGAAGACGTCCCCTGATGGTAGCGAAAACACTACTCTCCATGATACCGGAATCTGCGCATGCTCCGTTTTCAGCGCATGCCTGCTGCAGACTGCCAAAGTGGAAAGAAGTGTTTTTTTCTGCCAGCTGAGATATTTTTATGGTGGTGGTGGGTGGGGGAGAACACTTGGTGCCCACCCACTTCTTGCCTAGGCCCACCCAAAATCTCTTGTCTGGCTACACCCCTGCTGTGCAGATCCTGAATATTTAATACCAGGCCATTTACAGTGACTGGCATTTCTAGGTTGTTTTTTTTTTAATGGCTCCAACTTAACTGGCTAAGTGAATATTCAGCATTGGCTGGTTAAGTTAGTAGTGAGCAAAGCTAGAACTGTTATTTATGCGGTCCGATTGCCCGCTAAACGTAGCCGACCAGTGCTTAAATATTCATTGATATCCAGTTATATCTCGCAATATAGCCAGTTAGCTGCTACCCCCTGGATTCTATATAGTGTGACTGAAAATACACGTTCAAATCTGGTCGTATTCTGGATTTGTGCATACTATTTAATTATTTAACAAGCCACTCAGTGCCGATAATTGCCACTTAACAAGCAATTATTTTTTTAATCATTTATATTAATTAAGGTTTTCAATTATATATCACAATACAGCAAGATAAACAAAAAATAGGAAATTACAATACAAAACAATAGGAAAGGATAATAGACACCAATTAAAATTACATCCTTCAACCACAGGAGAAGAACAAATAGATCCAAGAAACAGAAAAAAAATGTTAAGAAAATAAAAACATCAATGACATATCGAGGGGCATAATCGAATGGGGGCGCACATCTCTAAGGACGGCCTCGTACAGAAGTGTCCCCGACAGCGTTATCGAAACAAGATGGGTGGCCATCTTTCGTTTCGATAATACAGTCGGGGCCGGCCAAATCTCAACATTTGGGTCGACCTTAGAGATGGCCGGCCTTGGTTTTCGCCGATAATGGAAACCAAGGCCGGCCATCTCAAAACCAGTCAAATCCAAGCCCTTTGGTCATGGAAGGAGCCAGCATTGTAGTGCACTGGTCCCCCTCACCAACCGGGCACCCTAGGGGGCACTGCAGTGGACTTCATTAATTGCTCCCAAGTACATAGCTCCCTTCCCTTGGGTGCTGAGTCCCCCAAATCCCCCCCAAACCCACTCCCCACAACTGTACCCCACTACCATAGCCCTTATGGGTGAAGAGGGGCACCTACATGTGGGTACAGTGGGTTTTGGGTGGGTTTTGGAGGGTTCACATTTACCACAACAAGTGTAACAGGTAGGGGGCATGGGCCTGGGTCTACCTACCTGAAGTGCACTGCACCCACTAAAACTGTTCCAGGGACCTGCATACTGCTGTGATGGAGCTGGGTATGACATTTGAGGCTGGCATAGAGGCTGGCCAGATGACCACCGGAGGGAATCGGGGATCACCTTCCCCTACTCCCCCAGTGGTCACCAACTACCTCCCACCCCCCAAAAAAATTAAAAAACATTTTTTTGCCAGCCTCTATGCCAGCCTCAAATGTCATACCCAGCTCCATCACAGCACTATGCAGGTCCCTGGAACAATTGTTAGTGGGTACTGCAGTGCATTCAGGCAGGCGGACCCAGGCCCATCCCTCCCACCTGTTACACTTGTGGTGGTAAATGGGAGCCCTCCAAAACCCACCTGAAACCCACTGTACCCACATCTAGGTGCCCCCCGTTACCCGTTAAGGGCTATGGTAGTGTTGTACAATTGTGGGTAGTGGGTTTTGGGGGGGAGGGGGTTGGGGGGCTCAGCACTGAGGGTAAGGGAGCTATGCACCTGGGAGCAATTTGTGAAGTTCACTGCAGTGCCCCCTAGGGTGCCCAGTTGATGTCCTGGCATGTGAGGGGGACCAGTGCACTACAAATGCTGGCGTCTCCCATGAGCAAATGGCTTGGATTTGGCTGGTTATGAGATGGGCGTCCTTAGTTTCCATTATCAGCGAAAACCAATGTCGGCCATCTCTAAGGGCAGACATCTCTAAGGTCGACCCAAATGTTGAGATTTGGCCATCCCCGACTGTATTATCGAAACGAAAGATGGCCGCCCATCTTGTTTCGATAATACGGTCGGGACCGCCCCTTTATGGGGCCATCCTTAGAGATGGGCACCCTTATAGATGGGCGCCCCCGTTCGATTATGCCGCTCTATGTTACTATGTTAATCTCTATCTCTTCTCGACAATGTTGGGGCACAGACTGTAGAGGTCTGCCCGGCACCAGTTTTACTTCTCAAATACTGGAGTTGCCGTTGAAGCCCATTCCAACCTTGATCTGGATCTGATTTTGCCATTTTGTGAGTCTCAGATCATAGAAGTCAGCCTAACACTGGTCTTCCCAACCTCTGAAGCTGCCATTAAAGCTTACTCCAGAAATGAGGTTAAGTTTTGCTTTAACTGGATTCCATGCTCTTTGTTTATCCTGTGCATTCTTGAATTCCATCACTGTTTTTGTCTTCACAACCTCCCGCAGGAGGGCATTCTGTCGAAAAGTATTTCCTGACTTTGTTCCAAAATCTTCCACTCTGCAACCTCCCTGTCTCTGAGAAAGAGTAGTAAAGTCCCACGTTAAGCCACAGTAACTGCAAATTTTACCGTAGCTTAATAAAAGGGCTATTTATATAGCATTTTCCCATCAAAATTATCCAGAGCAATATACAATACAATAAAATGTATATTACGCTACAAACCTTTTCGTGTTCAGTGCGGATTTCAATATATAAAAGAAACTAGACCAATCCTAGGAAACAGCATCAACCCAAACTTCCAAATTAACAAAATTGGATAATGTGAATATTAATTACAAATATGTCAAAAATAAATGTTTTTAATAACTTGTGGAACTTCAAATAATTTGAAGTCATATAGCTCTTTTATAATATATGCTTTACATCCACAGATTATTCAAGCCCTTTTTAATGCTCTAAATCAGAACCTGGTCCAGTTCGAGCTCAAACCTGGTGTTCAAGTCTTTGTATATGTCACTCAGCTGACGTTAGGTAAGTAGAGAAACACAGGATAGCTCTGTGATCAGGAGAGCTCTCTTTGAAAGAGCTAAAATAAAATAATTGGGTATGTAATATCTGAGAACTTGCAGGCTATCTGTTGACTGAAAAGAGAGTGCAAGACCTTACAAATCCCTCCTCGCAGTACCCTTCTCCACCACCGCCAACTCTAGGCTCCGCTCATTCTGCCTCGCCTCACCCTATGCTTGGAATAAACTTCCTGAGCCCTTACGCCAAGCCCCCTCCCTACCCATCTTCAAATCTTTGCTCAAAGCCCACCTCGTCAATGTTGCTTTCGGCACCTAACCTTTATACCTTTCAGGAAATCTAGACTGCCCCAATTTGACTGACTGTACATTTGTCCTTTAGATTGTAAGCTCCTTTGAGCAGGGACTGTCCTTCTATGTTAAGTTGTACAGCGCTGCGTAACCCTAGTAGCGCTTTAGAAATGTCAAGTAGTAGTAGTAGTACCTTACACCTCGGGTTTTCATAGCACTTTCCTGTTTTCCTTTCAGTTTGCTGGTCTGGTGTACTGTTTGTTTCCTGTTGTACAATGTCAGAGCCCAGTTCACCTCTCACCAGCTGGTGTGTATCTCCTGCTCCGAGGGCAATCATGAGCCAGAAAAGGCTGAATTTGTCAGTCTGACTAATGTACCCTTTTCCAGCAGGCAGATCACTGTTTTCTGAGAGAAACGCATCGGCTGAGGAGGTTGGAACTAAGCCTATTTAGCCCTACTTCAGTTTGTCATGTATATGAGTCAGAGACATACTTGTTAACTGAAAATTTACATGCCTGTCATTTGCAAAACTCCCCTTTGAATCTTATGCAGTATACTGTGAGAATGAGTTGAAACTCAGACCATACCCAGCACTCATATGCTAATTCTTACTTTGGTATTATCGAGTAAATTTGCCATTCAGGATTCTCACTTTTGTAAGTATGTCAATCTATAAATGCAAGTTTTTGTTCGAGTTTTGATGATGTGGAGGGGCATAATCGAACATTGCCAGCGAAATAGATCGCCGGTGATCAATCTATTTTGGTGGCGGCGCAACAGCTGGCCGGAACCGTATTATCGAAAAAGATGGCCGGCCATCTTTTTTTTCAATAATATGGTTTAGCCCGGCCAAATGCCAGAGTTCGCCGGGTTTGAGATGGCCGGTTTTGTTTTTCAGCGATAATGGAAAAAAATGCCGGCCATCTCAAACCCGGCGAAATCCAAGGTACTTGGTTGTGGGAGAAGCCAGCATTTGTAATGCACTGGTCCCCCTCACATGCCAGGGCACCCTAGGGGGCACTTCTAAAAATGTTTTAAAAATACAAAAAAACCTCCCAGGTGCATAGCTCCCTTACCTTGGGTGCTGAACCCCCCAAATCCCCCCCAAACCCACTCCCCACACCTCTACTCCCTTACCATAGCCCTTATGGGTGAAGGGGGGCACTTACATGTGGGTACAGTGGGTGTTGGGGGGGTTGGAGGGCTCAACACTTAGCACCACAAGTGTAACAGGTAGGGGGGGGATGGACCTGGGTCTGCCTGCCTGAAGTGCACTGCACCCATTAAAAACTGCTCCAGGGACTTGCATACTGCTGTCAGGGAGATGGGTATAACATTTGAGGCTGGCATAGAGGCTGACAAAAAAGTGCTTTATTTTTATTTTTTTAGTGTGGGAGGGGGTTGGTGATCACTGGGGGAGTACGGGGAGGTCATCCCCCATTCCCTCCAGTGGTCATCTGGTCAGTTGGGGCGCCTTTTTGAGGCTTGGTCGTGAAAATAAAAGGACCAAGTAAACCCGGCGAAATACTGCTTAACGCCGCTTTTTCTTTTTCCATTATCTGCGAAAGCCGGCCATCTGGTAGCCACGCCCATGTCCCGCCTTCGCTTCGGCAGCGACACGCCCTTTTGAACTTTCGCCGGCGAGGCAACGGGAAAGCGGCGATGCTGTCAAAAAAGCAGCTTTCGATTATACCGGTTTCACCGCTTTTCCGAGATCGCCGGCCATCTCCCGATTTATGTCGGAAGATGGCCGACGATCACTTTAGAAAATAAGCCCAATAATGTGTCATATTGCTTTATACAGTAAGACACAAACTCTGTCTCACAGTGTAGGTGGTGTGACACATTGGTTGGTTGTTTACAGTGTCCTATTATAAATTGTCTTATTCTCAAAAGGGCTCCTTCAGTACTTTTGCAAAGTTCTCAGATATACAGTTTTAAATCCCTACTGAGGCACATTAGTTTACAAGCTACTCCTAAAAGGTTGGCACCTCTGGAGTAATACACGGGTGACATAACTTGGCGTAGTCGCCCTTAGTCTTCCTAGTGTTAAAAGAAGGGATGGGGGCAGACAGTGGAGAAGATGGTTGCTGGAGAAAGGAGGGGGAGGGCTCAAAGTGAAAGGAAATCTCAACCCAGTCAAGCTATGGCAACAACAGTACCTGGAGGTCCATTCCTGATTGGGCACCAGAGTGAGGCTCTTGCATGAATTGGGAATGGGCTTTGAAGGACCTGGAGAGAAACCGTGCTGGTGGGCTTTTGTTCCTCAGGAGCTCAAGTGGTGAGGCAGATTTTTTCATCTCACCTACCTGAGCCCCCTATTTTTTCCCTTGCTTCTCAGGTGCTGGGGGGAGGGAGTGAAATTTTGGGGCAGTAGGTGGTCTAATCATTTGGGGGGTGGTTTATAAGGTATTATATCGCAGCAGTGTATGAGTTGCCTTCCTCGGCTGTAAGATACTGTACTGGGGGGCTCTGAATGAGTTAAAGAACATAGATGATGGAATGTGGGAATGGTTTATATGCAATACTGCCTTGGACCCGGGGGAAAAGGGGATGGTTTGGCATTACTGCAGACCATACCTATGGGATACCTTTCCTTTTCGATTCCTTTGCTCAGCTTTAGCACACTGTCTTATATTGTATCTTATATCCTGTAATGATTATGTCATGACAAATCTCTGTAAGCCACATTGAGCCTGCAAATAGGTGGGAAAATGTGGGATACAAATGCAATAAATAAATAAATAAATAAATAAATGTGCTACCAACTGATCTTGTAATGTTACAAATTGGGGTTTTCCAGTTATAAGAAAAGAAGGGAGAATGGTAATAATTATTAAATACAAGTTATTTGGATGTTATTTAACCTCAAAAAAAGTTGTGACCATTTGAAAGGTTTATTGATTGGAAGCATGTGGTATGAGGAGGGGTGGGCACGTGAATGCCATTGTTAGGTTACTACATCACTGGCACTTCTGTCCACAGAATATTTTATCATGTTGTCTTTTTAGGCACCACTCGATTTATTTTTCTACTCAAACTTGATTTTCCAACCCTTCTAGCAAAACCCAGAGTGGCGCACAAGTGCATTCATTCCTTATCGTGTAATCTGATAGGACAGGGAATGGCCACAGTGCCATTTCTGCTGCATGGTATTTATATGTCCTTGACTGCTTAATTAATAACTAATTAATTAATTCTACATTCCAACCCACTCAATCCTCAGTCCAAGTATGTCACTAATATTTAAAGCTGGATTTTTCCCTCAGAAAAAAAAGTCCTTTCCCCACTAAATCCGTGGGAGCTTTCATGAATGGACCGTATGATTTATAAGTAGGCATTTTATTATTCTTTAATGAAAGCACATCAGAACAGTGAAACTATGGAACCCTTTTATTAAAGGGTGTTAAGCCCTAATGTCTGCTTGGTGCACAGGAAAACACCTACCACAAAACACATTAACGTGTTTTGCAGTAATTTTGCATTTTCTGTATGCTAAACACATGTTAATGAATTTTTTTTAAATAACATTTTGGAAGGGGCGTGTCTGCATTAACCAGCTAATGCATGCCGATTAGCGTTCACTTACTGGTTAACGCAGCGTTAACAGAGGAGCACTTAGGGCCCTGTTTACTAAGGTGCGCTAGCATTTTTAGCGCATGCTAACTGTGTAGGCGCCCATAGGAATATTATGGGCCTCTACACAGCGCACGCTAATGCTTAGCAGACGCTAAAAATGATAACGCGCCTCTGGCGTGGCGTGGAGGGGCATTTTCGAATGGGGATGCCCATTTCTAAGGGCATCCATCTCTGAGGATGTCCATGCGAAGGGGCGAGGCATCCTGTATTATCGAAACAAGATGGGTGTCCATCTTTCATTTCAATAATACGGTCAGGGACGCCCAAATCTCAACATTTAGGTCGATCTAAGAGTTGGTCGACCTAAATGTTGAGATGGTCGACCTTAGAGATGGTCCTCCCCGGTTTTTGGCCATAATGGAAACTGAGGACGCCCATCTCAAAAACGACCAAATACAAGCCCTTTGGTCGTGGGAGGAGCCAGCATTTGTAGTACACTGGTCCCCCTCACATGCCAGAACCAGTGCACTGGTCCCTCTCACATTACCTAGGGGGCACTGCAGTGGACTTCATAAATTGCTCCCATGGTGCATAGCTCCCTTACCTTCGGTGCTGAGCCCCCCAACCCCCCCCCCCCCCCCCACGTCCACCTGCCTGAAGTACACTGAACCCACTACAACTGCTCCAGGGACCTGTATACTGCTGCGATGGACCTGAGTATGGCATTTGAGACTGGCATAAAGGCTGGCAAAAAGTATTTTTTGTTTTTTGTTTTTTTGAGTGGGAGGGGGTTGGTGACCACTGGGGGGAATAAGGAGAGGTGATCCCCGATTCCCTGTGGTGGTCATCTGGTCAGTTTGGGCACCTTTTTAAGGCTTGGTCGTGAACAAAAAGGGACCAAGTAAAGCTGGACAAATGCTCGTCAGGGCCAGCCTTTTTTCCATTATCGGCCGAGGCCGGCCATCTCTTAACCATGTCCCAGTTCCGCCTTCGGTACACTGCCGACACGCCCCCTTGAACTTTGGCCATCCCTGTGATGGAAAGCAGTTCAGGATGCCCAAAATCGGCTTTCGATTATGCCGATTTGGGCGACCTTGAGAGAAGGACGTCCATCTCCCAATTTGTGTCGGAAGATGGGCGTCCTTCTCTTTCGGAGGCCCAGATCACTGTCATTTCACCCCTGGAATAGTAATCTATAGATCAAGAATATGCCAGATCATGTGACTTCCATTGAATTAAGAAAATCATGTTTAATCTTTGCTGCTTGTTTTTTTTTTTTTTTTAGCAAAATGTATTAACTTGGATTAGTCGACTTGTACCCTTCTGCCAGTTCTCTTTACTTAATGATACAGGACAGGTAACAAAAATCATATACAAAACTGTCCACCCTATGCACCTGATGTACTAAGCATTTTCCTTCTGGACAAACAGGAAAAGTGCTTGGTACTTTCTTGCACACTGTGTTTTTCAGCATCCTTTCTGTTTCAATGCGTGCTGGGCTCCTACAGGGCTACAAACTGCTGTATAAATGATTACTGTAATAATATGACTGTTTCATTACAGGACATAATGCCCTTTTCCCTTCATTTTTGCAGCACCCTTGGTAGATTCCAGTACAGGGCACAGTAGTTCTGCCATGCTAATGCTGTTGTCTGTGGTATTTGTGGGATTGGCTGTTTTTTTAATCTATAAATTTAAAAGGTAAGAGATACTAAAGGCATATGTAATCAGTGGTAATCTCTGATTTTATTCAAGGCTTGAAAACTGTAGGTCTTGAACTTGTAATGTTTCATGCTATTTTCTTTTTAGATAACATTCATTTTGAATGTTTTGCAGAAAACCTCAATGAGTTAGTATTAATATTTAAGCTCTGGGTGCACCAGTAGCATTTTATTTTGCTGTTGTTGCAGAGCTTAAGCTTGTCCTTTACCTTCTGCGTCTCCTGTGAGCTGTCTATAATTATCTACTTTTTGTTAGTGGAAGAAGCGGAGGGGAATTTCCGAAAAAAAACATCCAAGTCAGAATTGGGATGTTGCACTCATAATGTCCAAAAAAAAGTCCATCTTACAACCATTTTCGAACAGGAAAAAGCGGGGTTTCCTGATTGAAAATACGTGAGAACATCTAAAATGAATAAAGCATTCAAATTATGAACGCCAAAAAAACAGAGACAAGGACACCTGTCTGGCAGCATTTGAATGAAAATGACCACACAGACATCCCAATAGAGTACAATATTTATGGCGATCACACAGACATTCCTGCAGAGCAGATGAGCAGCCTAGTCAGTGCAGTGGGCTTTAATCCAGGGCACCCAGGTTCATATTTCACTGCAACTCTATTATTTTAAATGGTGACCCCCTGCAGACACAGGGAAATAGCTACTGTTCTTGAATATCCACTATCTCAGTAGCCCTAAGGCTTCAGGTGTCTTTAATGTTTAGGTTCAGTAGGTATATCTCTGTTTCAGGAGGGCTAAGAATTTAAAGGTTAAAAAAAAAGAGTTGAAGTGGGATTTGAACCTGGGTCCCCTGGTCTATAGTCCACTGAACTGACCACTAGGCAACCCTTCAGTCTTGCTTGCTGCTGTATTCAGAATGCCCATAATATCTGATGTTGTCAGGGAGCCTAGTTTTTCCTTCCCGGTACCACTTTCAGGGGTGAGAAAGGGGGGCAGTAACCACTGGGAAATTAAGAACATAAGAATAGCCATACTGAGTCAGGCCAATGGTCCGTCTAGCCCAGTATCCTGCTTCCAACAGTGGTCAATCCAGGTCGCAAGTACCTGGCAGATACCCAATTAGTAGCAACTTTTCATGCTACCAATCCCAGGGCAAGCAGTTGCTTCCCCATGACCATTTCAATAACAGACTATGGACTTTTCCTCCAGGAACTTGTCCAAACCTTTTTTTAAACCCAGATATGCTATCCGCTGTTACTAAATCCTTTGGCAGCAAGTTCCAGAACTTATTCTTTGAGTGAAAAAAAGATTTTCTCCTATTTGTTTTAAAAGTATTTCCATGTAGTTTCATGGAGTGTCCCCTGATCTATGTACTCGTTGAAAGAGTGAAAAATTGATTGACTTCTACCCGTTCTACGTCACTCAAGATTTTATAGACCTCAATCATTTCCCTCCTCAGCCATCTCTTTTTCAAGATGAAAAACCCTAACTTCTTTAGCCTTCTCTCATATGGGAGGAGGTCCATCCCCTTTATCATTTTGATCACTCTTCTTTGAATCCTTTCTAATTCCACTTTATGTTTTTTTGGATATGGTAACTAGAATTGAACACAATACTGAAGGTGAGGTTGCACCATGGTGTGCTACAAAGGTCCCATATTGCATCCCTTTCCTACTAATGCCTATTTGGCCGCCACCACACACTGGGCAGAAGATTTCAGAGTATTGTCTACAGTGACACCTAGATCTTTTTCTTGAGCGCAGACTCTAAGGTAGAATCTAGCATCAGGTAACTATGATTTGGATTCTTCTTCCTAATGTACATCACTTTGCATTTGTCCATATTAAATTTCATCTGCCATTTGAATGCCCAGTCTTCACGTTTCCTAAGGTCTTCGTGGAATTTTTCACAATCTGCATATATTTAGTTATGTGTCATCTGCAAATTTAATCACGTCACTCGTCGTTCTGTTTTCCAGATCATTTATAAATAGATTAAATAGCACCAGTCCCAGTACAGATCACTGTGGCACTCCTGTATTCACCCTCCTCCATTGAGAAAAATGTCCCATTTAACCCTACCCTCTGTTTTCTGTCCAATAATCAATTCCTAATCTACAGAAGAACAATGCCTCCTATCCCATGACTTTTTAATTTTCTCAGGAGTCTCTCATGAAAAACTTTGTCAAAAGTGTTCTGAAAATTCAGATTAAACTACATCAACCGGCTTACCTTTATCCACATGTTTATTTACGCCTTCAGTGAAATGAAGCAAATTAGTGAGGCGAGACTTCCCTTGGCTGAATCCTGATTCTTTCCCATTAAACCATATTTGTCTATGCGTTCCTTAATTTCATTCTTTATAATAGTTTCCACTATTTTACCCGTCAATGAAGTCAAGCTTACTAGACTGTAATTTCCCAGATCATCCCTGGAACCCTTTTTTTTTAATTTTATTTTTATCAATTCACAAAATAAAGAATATTCTTGATACAGAAAAGATAGGTAATATTGCATAAATTTTTATAATAAACAATTTATATTATTATCTATTCTCTAGTCCACTATTAGAGGGAGAGAACAAGGTACAATTCCATGAAATATTTATATACTACTTAAAGTTAACATAGGAAGAGAAACACGGACCAAATTATTATATTACGGAGTAGGAGAAGATATTGCTATAGGCTGCAAAACTGGAGGTACAGCAGTCTTCGAGTCCAGAAAAGATGTGAAATTTATAGGATCATAAAAAACATGTTTCACCGAGTTTAATTTTAATACACACTTACAAGGAAAATTCAACCAAAATAAACCGCCCAGTTGCACCACCTGTGGGCAGAGTTTAAGGAAATGTTGGCACCTCTTTTGGGTTGCTGTAGCAATATCTGGAAAAATTCTAATTTTACAATTCATAAAAATCAGGAATTAGAGCTCATTTTTACACAGATAATATTCAAACAGCCCCGTTGAACCCAGATTTTTGTTTGTTAAATCAGTGTTTAGATAATGTTGCTCATTGGCTGAATACCCTCCATCTCAAACTGAATCCTACAAAATCAAAGACTATCTGGGTAAGTCATTCTGGCCAAACTTCCTATCACCCCTCCCCAAATTCTTGGTCAACAATTAACTCTATGTTCTACATTGAAGATATTAGGCGTGTTGTTTGATTCCAAATTGACCTTTGAAAATCGTATATCTTTTTATTGCGCAGATGTTTCACCTCCTTCTGTCAGATTGGATTGCTTAGGCACATTCTAGATAGGAAATCTTTGTGTACATTTGCACGTGGTATGATCACAAGTAAATTAAATTATGCAAACTCACTTTTTAATGGTCTGACACTATATTTGATTAAGAGACTGTAAAAGTGGTCACAGGAGCCAGACGGTACAGTAGAGTTACCTCCCTTTTAAAGGAAGCTCACTGGCTCTCTTGCAAAGTGAGGATGAAATTTTAAAATTTTAGTTTTAACTCGTAAGGTCTTTTATTCAGGCTCACCCCAATATTTAGCAAACTTATTCCTTATTCTCCGACACGTATGCTGAGATCCCATCAACAAAATTGGTTAGTGATCCATCCATTATCAAAATGCCACACGTGAATCAGCATATTTTTCTTTGGTCCCTCTGCAATTCTCTTCCCAATAATCTCCGCTTAGAAACTAACCTCCCCTTTTACAAAGCTGCGCTAGCGGATGACGGTACAGTAATACCAACACAGCTCATTAACTTGAACGGGCTGTGTCGGCATTGCTGCGTAACTTTGTAAAAGGGAGCCTAATATCTTTTGCTTTTCAGCTTGGAGAAAATATGGCTGAGGGGAGATATGATAGAGGTCTATAAAATAATGAGTGGAGGGGAACGGGTAGACGTGAATCACTTGTTTACTCTTTCCAAAAATACTAGGACTAGGGAGCATGTGATGAAGCTACAAAGTAGTACATTTAAAGCGAATTGGAGAAAACATTTCTTCACTCAACATGAAATTAAACTCTGAAATTCGTTGCCAGAGAATGTAGCAAAAGCAGTTAGCTTAGCTGGGTTTAAAATTAGGTTTGGATGGCTTCCTAAAGGAAAAATCCATAGACCATTATTAAAATGGACTTGGGGGGGAAATCCACTGCTTATTTCTAGGATAAGCAGCATAAAATGTATTGTACCATTTTAGGATCTTGCCAGGTACTTGTCACCTGGATTGACCACTGTTGGAAACAGGATGCTGGACTTGATGAACCTTCAATCTGTCCCAGTATGGCAAAACGTATGTACTTATGGTGCGGTTCATAAAGGGGGTAATTTGCTAACATTTAATGTGCACCAATACTATCAACATGTCTTATTTACAGCAAGGCCAAATTTTATGCTATGGCCATTTCAGTAAATAAAGGGACCTTTTCACTGAAGTGCAGTACGTTTTTGCATTTAATGCGCTCCAGCAGCAAAATTTAATGCATGGCAAGTACAAAGGCTGTAGAACACCACAGGACAAGAGGGGGACACATGACTTTCAAGCAGACAGAAAATCTTTACTGAGGCATCAAAGAAAGACCCGACATGGGTCCGTGTTTCGGCAGGCAAACAGCCTGTTTCAGGAGTCACAAACAAACACTCAGGAAATGCTGCTCTGTTATGGCACCTGATATCATACATACAAGAGGCTGCAAAACCAACAGGAGCTCTGCCAGTTATCAGAAGAGCGGATATCCTATCCCTCAACATCTTTGGCTGGCTTCTGACTGAGATCCCCGTTGGGTCTTTCTTTGGCGTCTCAATAAATATTTTCTGTCTGCAGCTCCCGGCTTGAGAGTCACGTGTCACCCTGTACTCCTGTGGTGTTCCTTGGACTGTCATAGAGGAATTCCTGTTTTTCCTTGGATCAATACAAAGGCTGTGCTATATTTGTTTGTTGGGGGAGGGGAGGGGGAGTTATTGTACTGAAATGATCTTTACCAAACCTTAAGTCTATTTGCACTTTAGTAAAATGGCCCCAGGATGCGTTAACATTTAAATACACGATCTTCAAAGTGATCTGATTTCTGTTGTCCTTAACCATCCATATTCATCAATACAGGTGATTATGTTTGCAGTGAAACCATTGTTTTGGGTGCGAGAATGGGACTTGCGATTGTAATGCATCTTTTTCTAAAACAGGAAAATCCCATGGATAAACATCTACGCCCAAGTCCAGCATGATAAGGAGCAGGAGATGATTGGATCTGTCAGCCAAAGTGAAAATGCATCCAAAATCACACTTGGTGATTTTACAGATCCCGAAGAGCTTTTAGACAAAGAACTGGACACACGGGTTATAGGTACAGCATTTGTTTTCATATTACCGGAACAAAAAGTTAAAGGACCCATTTACTAAGCTGTGCTAGTAAATAGGCTTAACGCACCCTAATGCAGGACTTTCCCATGTACTAAGCTCCTTTCTAGCCTGACCTGTAAGATAGCCATTTTCCTATTAGTTGAATTTATGGCCATGTGGTAGTTAGCATTACAACTCGACCATTTAAAAAAACATTAGCGTGGAAGCACTTACCACATCTTCCCTTTGATTCTACATAGAGATCCGGGCGTATTCTATAACAACATGTGTAACTTAATTGGCTTAGCAAGCTAATTAGCATTGACAACAGCACTTAACAATGAAGAAAGACTAAGGAGGCTAGGAGGGGCATTGAACGAAAACATCTATCTCCATGGGCGTTTATCTCCGAGAACGGGTCCGTGAAGAGGCGGACCGAACCGTATTTTCGAAAAAAATAGACGTCCATGTTTTATTCGACAATTTGTGAGCTGGGCGTTTTTGTTTTTCAGTGATAATGGAAAATGAAAGCGTCCAGCTCAAAAACGAATAAATCCAAGGCATTTGTTCATGGGAGGGGCCAGGATTCGTAGTGCACTGGTCCCCCTCGCATGCCAGGACACCAACCGGGCACCCTAGGGGGCACTTTTACAAAAACCAAAAACAAGGTAAAAGAGCTCCCAGGTGCATAGCACCCTTCCATTGTGTGTTGAGCACCCCAAATCCCCTTCAAAACTCACTGCCCACAAGTCTGCACCATTACTATAGCCCTAAGGGGTGAAGGGGGGCACCTACATGTGGGTACAGTGGGTTTGGGGGGGTTGGACGACTAAGCATTAAGCAGCACAATTGTAACAGGTAGGGGGGATGGGCCTGGGTCCACCTGCCTGAAGTCCACTGCACCCCCTAACAACTGCTCCAGGGACCTGCATACCGCTGCCAGGGAGGTGGGTATGACATTTGAGGGTGAAAATAAAAAGTTGTGAAACATCATTTTTTGTGGTGGGAGGGGGTTAGTGACCACTGGGGGAGTCAGGGGAGGTCATCCCCGATTCCCTCTGGTGGTAATCTGGTCATTTAGGGCACTTTTGGGGCCTTATTCATGAAAAAACAGGGTCCAGGAAAAGTGCCCTAAATTCTAGCTAAAAACGCATACTTTTTTTCCATTATCGGCGAAAGGCGCCCATCTCTGTTCGGGTGATAACCACGCCCCAGTCCCGCCTTCACCACACCTCCGACACGCCCCCGTCAACTTTGTACGCTTCCGCGATGGAGTGCAGTTGAAGACGTCCAAGTTCGGCTTTCGATTATACCGCGTTATTCGTTTTTGGGAGATAAACGCCTATCTCCCGATTTAGGTCGCAATATAGGCGTTTTTGTCTTTTGATTATGAGCTGGTAGGGCTTTTCAGCTTGGAGAAGAGACAGCTGAGAGGAGACATGATAGAGGTATATAAAATAATGAGTGGAGTGGAACAGGTGGATGTGAAGCGTCTGTTCACGCTTTCCAACAATACTAGGACTAGGGGGCATGCGATGAAACTACAGTGTAGTAAATTTAAAACAAATCGGAGAAAATGTTTCTTCATCCGACGCGTAATTAAACTCTGGAATTTGTTGCCGGAGAACCTGGTGAAGGCGGTTAGCTTAGCAGAGTTTTAAAAGGGGTTAGACGGTTTCTTAAAGAACAAGTCCATAAACCGCTACTAAATGGACTTGGGAAAATCCACAGTTCCAGGAATAACATGTATAGAATGTTTGTACGTTTGGGAAGCTCGCCAGGTGCCCTTGGTCTGGATTGGCCGCTGTCGTGGACAGGATGCTGGGCTCGATGGACCCTTGGTCTTTTCCCAGTGTGCAATTACTTATGTACTTATGATAATGAGCTCTAATTGGCAATAATAAAAATGTATGTGCATAACTTGCTAAACATTCTGTAACTCAGTGTGTGTGTAACTTCTAACCTGCGCAGGCAAAAGGGGGTGTGGTTATGGGAGGGGAAATGGATGTTCTGTGGGCATTCTGAAATTTACACATGTAGTTCTAGAATATGGCCCTCTGCGCCTAAATCTTCACGCCGGGATTTACGCCACATCTTCAATAGTGTAAATGGAAGCACACAGTTTTTGGCTCTGGGATATCGACTAAGCATATTCTATATAACACGCGTAAATCTAGGCACCACTTGTAGAATACTCTTAGTCGGAAATGTTTTCTGCACGGATTTTTTAGGCGCCATATATATAGAATCTGGCCCTGTATTTAGAAGGCATTGAGCGCTCCTGCATTATAGATGTATTACAGGCCAGTAATGTCAGTGTACTAGATGAATACCACTTCCACGCTCATTCTCCACCCCTACACACCTCTCATGAAAACTTTACAAAATAAATACCATCAGCGAGCACAAATGGCAGAACTAATGCAGAATGCTTTAACGCATCCTGGGATCTTTTAGCCAAGGCAGCATTTTTAGCTGCGGTAGAAATCAGCTGGAGGTAAACGCCGAGATGCTGATAAGAATATAATGGGAATCTCAGCATTTACTGCCAGGTCTTGTCACAAGAGTGGGGGAAGCTTACTACATGTCCCAGAAGGCACCGAGTGCACCAGCAACAAGCTCAAAAACCTTGCTCAGCGATGATTCTGGAATCCTAGATGCACATAGCCATTCTCAGGAACTTAGATGTAACTGTGAAGCTATACAATACTGGTTGTTGATCAGCTTACATATCTAAAACATGTCGTATCAGCTACCTTTTCCTCCATTTGCCTCTTTGCTTTCCTGACAGCTTTTCCAGCTTGTCTTAGCCTTTCAAGATATTGTTCCCTGTCTTCCTCTTTCTGAGTCATCATGTAATGTATAAAGGCTAACCTTTTTTCCTTAACTTTTTAGCTCTGTCCGAGAACCAGAGTGGCCTTGCTTTCCTCTTACTTTTATGTAATTTTCTAACACAAAAGTTTGTTGCCTTTAGTATAGTTCCTTTCAGTTTCCCTCACTGATATTCTACTTCTTTCAGCTGTTTCCATCCAACTTACTCTTCCCTGAGAAAGTCCCCCATCTCAGCAAAGTTAGTTCTTTTGAAATCAAGGACCTTCAATCTCGAATAAGCCTTCTCCTGCATCTTAATAGCAAACCACATCATCCTGTGGTCATTGGATGCCAAATGATCTCCCACCATAACATTGGAAATATTCTCCTTATTTGTAAGCACCAGGTCTAGAATCGCTGCATCCCACATCAGTTTTGTTACCCACCTTTGGAACAATTCTTCCTGTAGTGAATCTAAGTTCACTTTGCTTCTTGATGACCCCGCAGCAGGGACGCTACAATCAACGTCCGCCATATTAAAGTCACCTATTAGTAGTACCTCACCTTTTGTAGGTATCTTGTGGAAATCTTCAATTAAATCTCTCCATTTCTTCTGACTTTGAAGGTGACCTGTATATTACACCAATGTAAATATAATTTTCTTTCCCTCTTAGTAGTTTAACCCACTGTGCTTCTTCCTTACCCTGTATGTCCTGCAATTCTGTCACTTTAATATTATTCTTAACATATAATGCCACTCCTCCACCATTGTTTTCTACTCTGTCCTTCTTGAGTAGGTTATAGCCATTTATAACTATGTCCCAGTCATGGATCTCCATGAACCACATCTCCATGACTGCCACCAAATCCAAATTGGTTTCTGCCATTGCAGCCTCTAGATCTAGAAATTTGTTTCCCATACTACAGTCATTGGTACACAAGGCTCTCCAGATTTTACTCTTTTTTTCCCTATTCTATAGGGACTTTGGGGCTTCTCTCACCCATCCCCAGTCAATTTAGTTTAAAGCCCTCTGTAGTACTTTATCCAGTCTGTTTCTAAAGACACTTCATCCTTTCTTTGATAGATGAATACCATCAATGCTCAGTAGCTCTTGGAAAATCATCCCATGGTCAAGGAAGTTGAAACACTCATGTTGACACCATCCACGCAGCCACACATTCAGCTCCGGGATGCAAGCTTCCCTCATCCGGCCTTTATCTTCAGTGGGAAGGATCGATGAGAACACTGCCTCTGCACCTAAGTACTTCATCTTCTGACCCAGAGCCATGAAATCCTGCTTGATATGTTCAGTAGGATACCTAGCAGTATCATCTGTGCCAACATGGATGAGCAGCATAGGATAATGGTCAGTAGGCTTGATAAGTCTTGGCAAAGTTTCCGTTACATCTCGAATCTTGGTACCAGGCAGGCAGGTACCTCACTAGATATCATGTCTGGTCGGCAGATGGGTGCTTCAGTACCCCTCAGAAGAGAATCACCAACCGCCACTCCCTTTCTTTTCTTATTGACCACTGATCCAGTGGCTTGGGGAGTTTTTGATCGTAGTTTCTTCCTGTTCTTGAGATGTTTTAAGCTCTTCTACATTCAGGTCTGCAAACTGATTCTTCATTTCAACAGAAGATGGAGTTGGAGGGTTGATGTTGATGTTGCAGGCTCTGGTAACGTGTGTGCAGTTGTCCTCTTTCATTAGATCTCCTCTCCCTTTGCTGGAGATCATCAGTGTTTCAAAATGCATCTCTGGAATGAATTTCTGGTTGACACATATGCTTCTAGGTCTTGCCACCTCCTCTCTTAATTCATGTATTTCTTTCATGATGGTTTCAATGTGCATACATTTATCACAGGAAATCAGATCCTTGCCTTGGACTAAACATTCAGTCTGGACAGAGGCAGAAGTTGTAATGAGAGCAGCAACTTTAGTGGCATGAAGTTTCTTTGCCATACTTCAAATATAGGAGGTTTTTGTTGATACAAGAACCTGTGGATAAAAGAACAAAAGAAAAATGAGGCCTACTAAAGCCCCAACCCTAATTTTACCTTCATTGCTAGCTGGGCCATATCTCTACAGGGAGTATATCTTATTTTCCCCCTTTTGAAATGAGGTAAAATGAAAAGCCTGTTGTAAGTTGATAAAAAGTTTGAGGGAAGGAGAATGTAGTTAATATCCTTCTATTAGACGTATATAAAAGAAATAACCTGTGTTACTTATATAAGTACTAGTAAAAGAGGCCCATTTCGAACAGAAAGGATATGGGCGCTAGCAAGGTTCCAGGGCCCACTCCCCCCCCTCCTGTTCCCCCCTCACCCCCTTCTCCTCCCTGCTCACCCCAACAACTATTATTTCATCCTCCTTAGACCACTAAAATTGGGGGGTGGAGGTGGGAGGCTAAGAAAGTAAGGAGATAGCTAAGAAAGGAAAGGCTTAAGATGAATTACCCCATCCACCTATATTAGGCTCACATTCCAAAGCTAAACTGTTCACTTCACGATCTTCTTTAAGTTCAAAAAGGCACACAACTGCTTTCAAAATAAACATATTTGATATCCAAATGTTTAACAAGACATGTACAAGGAACGGCCAAAAGAAAAGTTGCTCCTATAGACAAGACTTCCTGCCATAAGGCCAAAAAAGCCTTTCTTCTCTCTTGACTCTGTCTACAAACATCTGGAAACATTCATACTCTCTTGCCACAAAACAGTGACTGGGAATTATGAAAATACATTTTCGTAACTGCATTGATGCCCTGCTCAAAAACAAAAGACACAACCATTATAACTCTTTCAGATTCCTCACTCAGGAAAGTTTACGGAACAATTGAAATATCCAAAGAGTCAGTTCTTATATCTTGAGCAAGCTTCTTGAGGGAAATATAGTAAACTTTATTAAAAGGAGGTAAAGCCTCAGGGGAAAAGCTCAGTCTCAACCAAATGTTTCTTGAAGGCCTCAATGGGAGAAATACCCAGAGACCTAGCCTTCTATTGAAATTTTCCACAGACTCAAGTTTCCAAATTAGAATTGTTTTATCTTTCACTATAAAAAGATTTCAGTGTATTGTGTACAGTAACACATAGATCATTTTCTTGGGTGCTGTCTTTAACATGGACCCTAGAATCAATTAACTATGATTTGGATTACTCTTCTCAATGTGTATCACTTTGCATTTGTCCTCATTAAATTTAACCTGCCATTTCCAAAGGTCTTCTTGCAATTTTTCACAGTCCACACGTGTTTTAACAATTTTGAATAGTTTTGTGTCATCTGCAACCTAAAGACCCAGTTTACTAAGCCATGCTTTAGGCGAGCAAACATTTTAGCGCACACTAAAATATTAGCGCGCGCTAATGCTAGAGACACTCATAGGAAAATAATGGGTGTCTCTATTGTTAGTGCGTGCTCATTTTTAGTGTGTGCTAAAAATTTAGTGTGCCTACATCATGGCTTAGTAAACAGGGCCCTTAATTACCTCACTTGTTCTGATTTCCAGATCATTTATAAACATGTTAAATACCACCGATCCCAGTACGGATCTCTGTGGCACTCCGCTATTCACCCTGCTCCACTGAGAAAAATGACCATTTAATCCTGTCCTTTGTTTTCTATCCCTTAACCAGTTCCTAATCCACAACAGAACATTGCCTCCAACCCCATGGCTTTTTAATTTTCTCAGGAGTCTCTCATAAGGGACTTTGTCAGAAGCTTTCTCAAAATCTAGATACACTACATCAACCGACTCACCTTGATGTGCTGCTTTCCTGCCTTATTTATGAAAGTCTCTACTGAGAAAAAGTACATGAAATAAGAATATTGTTTGGCTTTCCCAACAGATATTTTTACAATAATGAATACTGTGCATTATGTTATAAGTGAAAATGTTTAAAGGAGTGATATGCTGATTTTTCCACTTCTTATGGATGCTTTGGTTGATTGAACCTTAAGCATGTTGTTCCTTTTCAATATGCCTTAGATGAACTAGTGTGTTTTTAGGTCAGAAGTGTCCTCTAGGGCTAGTTGGGCTTTTGGGATAACCATCGTGAATGTGAATGACATAGATTTGCATGTAAACTGTCTCAAGCTGTATCCAAATCTATCTCATGCATATTCATTTAGTATTGTTCTGATAACCCAACCAGTTCTGGCCCTGGGAGACTGGAGGTTGCCCACTTAATACCATGCCCAGTGTGGAGACCTCATGCTTTACTGACGGTTTTATTTATATCAATTCTGCTATTCCATATAGCTATTCTTTGTCAGCCCATTATAAAACTAATGAGCCAAGATAATGTTGAAGGATTGCTGTTGACTCTTAATTAGTATCCATTAGTTTATAAATGTTGCTATTACTATTACTTGCCTGGTGCAAAATTATCTGACATTAGTCTACAGTCTGCAGGTAAACATTCATCCTCTTAAGCGAGCTCCTAATCTATATGTTAAATACAGGACAATTTAAATAAATTAGTTTAATGAATACCTTTTCATCAGTCCAACATTATTCTTACAACCAATCTGCTTTTTTTGTGTTCCTTTTTATTCTTCAAGCTGCTAAAGAAGTAGCTTATATTTAAAAAAAAAAAAAAAACAACAACAATCACATACCCTAATGATCCAACTTAAATGCCTGAACCCTGCAACACAACAAAACTAATACTCGAACTGGACGTAACTTAACTCTTCCTCCTTGATTCCCTAATGTGTCTGTCACACATGATCTTTGCCACAATATCACTCTGTATTTGTCATACCGGAATTGGCGACCGCCATCATGGTACTATGTAAGCCACATTGAGCCTGCAAATAGGTGGGAAAATGTGGGATACAAATGCAACAAATAATAATAATAATAATAATAATTTAAGTTTAAAGGTTAAAATAGGTACAGCCTATAGGGAGGAGTGGCCTAATGGTTAGTGCAGCAGGCTTTGATCCTGGCAACCTGAGTTCAATTCTAACTTTAGCTCCTTGTGACCTTGGGCAAGTCACTTAACCCTCCATTGCCCCAGGTACAAAAACTTAGATTGTGAGCCCTCAAGGGAGCGAGTAAGTACGTGCATATAATGTGTACAGCACTGCCTACATCTACATGGAGGAGTGGGCCTAGTGGTTAGAGCACCGGCCTTGCAATCCAGAGGTGGCTGGTTCAAATCCCGCTGCTGTGCCTTGTGATCTTGGGCAAGTCACTTAACCCTCCTTTGCCTCAGGTACAAACTTAGATTGTGAGCCCTCCTGGGACAGAGAAATACCCAGTGTACCTGAATGTAACTCACCTTGAGCTACCATTGAAAAAGGTGTGAGCAAAATCCAAATAAATTATTTGAGATTCTGTTGCTACTATCTGAGATTTTACATGGAATGTTGCTACAAGTTGAGATTCTATATGGAATGTTGATATTATCTGAAATTCTACATGGAATGTTGCTACTATTTGAGATTCTACATGGAATGTTGCTGTAGTGGAGGAGTGGCCTAGTGGTTAGAGCACCAGGCTTGCAATCCAGAAGTAGCCAGTTCAAATCCACCACTGCTCCTTGTGATCTTGGGCAAGTCACTTAACCCTCCTTTGCCTCAGGTACAAACTTAGATTGTGAGCCCTCCTGGGACAGAGAAATATCCAGTGTACCTGAATGTAACTCACCTTGAGCTACTACTGAAAAAGGTGTGAGCAAAATCTAAATAAATAAATAATAGTAGTGCTATAGAAATGAGTAATAGTACCATAGTATCTGTTAAACATTTGACAAAGGAGGCGATCCTGTGAGTGGGCACCTCTATTTAGTCTCTGTTCTATAACCAGTTACCATTATAGAATATTAGCATTACCTGATATTGGGTGCCTAACAGGCATGTGCCCACAGTTACACTAGGCATAGATCTGTAACTGTGATCATGTAAAAACTAGGGGTGAAATTAAACATGACCAAAACCGAGCTTCTCATTTTTCCCCCCAAACCCACCTCCCCGCTCCCCCCATTTTCTATTTCTGTTGATGGCTCTCTCATTCTCCCTGTCTCTTCAGCTCGAAACCTTGGGGTCATCTTTGACTCTTCTCTCTCCTTCTCTGATCATATCCAGCAGATCGCCAAGACCTGTCGTTTCTTTCTTTACAACATCCGTAAAATCCGCCCCTTTCTTTCCGAGCACTCTACCAAAACCCTCATCCACACCCTTGTCACCTCTCGTTTAGACTACTGCAATCTGCTTCTTGCTGGCCTCCCACTTAGTCACCTCTCCCCTCTCCAATCGGTTCAAAACTCTGCTGCCCGTCTCGTCTTCCGCCAGGGTCGCTTTACTCATACTACCCCTCTCCTCAAGTCGCTTCACTGGCTCCCTATCCGTTTTCGTACCCTGTTCAAACTTCTTCTACTAACCTATAAATGTACTCACTCTGCTGCTCCCCAGTATCTCTCCACACTCGTCCTTCCCTACATCCCTTCCTGTGCACTCCGCTCCATGGATAAATCCTTCTTATCTGTTCCCTTCTCCACTACTGCCAACTCCAGACTTCGCGCCTTCTGTCTCGCTGCACCCTACGCCTGGAATAAACTTCCTGAGCCCCTACGTCTTGCCCCATCCTTGGCCACCTTTAAATCTAGACTGACAGCTCACCTCTTTAACATTGCTTTTGACTCGTAACCACTTGTAACCACTCGCCTCCACCTACCCTCCTCTCTTCCTTCCCGTTCACATTAATTGATTTGATTTGCTTACTTTATTTATTTTTTGTCTATTAGATTGTAAGCTCTTTGAGCAGGGACTGTCTTTCTTCTATGTTTGTGCAGCGCTGCGTATGCCTTGTAGCGCTATAGAAATGCTAAATAGTAGTAGTAGTAGTAGTAGGGTGGTCAATAAATGTGTTAATAACCATACCATGCATTTTGCCACTTCCCCTGTGGGGTTCGGGATTTTTCCTCCTTCCTTTGTGCTGGATCAAACTCCTTATCTCTCCCTGCACAGGCTCTGCAGATACTTGTTCCTTGCAGTGGGACTTGAAACTGCGAGACTTTCCCAACTTCCTTCACCGCGTGGCTCAAGTGTCTGCAGAGCCCGGCCATGCATGGGGGAGACAAGGAGTTTGATCCAGCACCAAGTAAGGAGGAGAAATCCCAAGCCCTGTTGTAGAGGTAAATGAGGGGGGCATGAGAGAACCTGGGGGAAAGGCTGGGGAAAGGTGCAACAGAGAAACTCCCTTCCTGTTTTAAAATCAAAAACACAGCTTATTTCCTTTGGCAACAACAACAAAGGTATGAGGCACAATAATTATAAGCTCAATTTAATTGCCTCTTTAAAGCACCAAATAGATAGTGGTGAAAAAAAAATAGCCAAGGTTAGCATTGACTTAAATAAAGATGCCTGAATTACCAAACTTAGCACTGACATACTGTAAACAAAAATGTCTGGCATGTATTGTGAAAATCAATCTGTTCACTCAGATTGTACACGTTTTCAGAGACTATTTCAATAGTCTCTCTAGAAACTTAATTTAGGCATACTTTATAGAATAAGCCTAAATTTCCACACAGTTTATAGAATATGCCGAGTATCGGTCTACAAGACTAAATTTAGCCAATTATGCCAAATAAAACCTTGTAAATCCCGATGCCTACATTAGGCACAGGGTGGGTATATTCTATAACAACGTGCATAGATTTTAGATACGCCCATGACCTACCCATGCAACACCTGTGGCCACGCCCCTTTTCAACCACGTGTCTTAGAATTTACGTGCATCATGTTACAAAATATGCTTAGGAAGTGTATGTAAATTCTAATTAATGTCAATTAGTGCTGATAATTGGTTGTTAACATTCAATTATCAGTGCTGACTAGCTTGCTAACCAATTAGTTTTTGCACATTGGGGTCCTTTTACTAAGCCGTGGTAGGCTCTACGTGCACACAGCGTGCGCCCAAATAAGACTACTGCCATGCCAGCGCACCCTCCTAGTGGTAATTTCAGATTTGGCGCGCCCATAATGCATGGATTAATTATTTATTTATTTCCTCCTACGCATGCCGGTTCTGGACGTAATCAGCACTTAGCGTACGCTTTACCATTAGATCAGTGGGTTACATTAAGGGCTCAGGCCGGTTTTGGGCACGCGCTGGTTTCATTTTTACCGCATGCCCTTTTCCCATCCCATTAAAAAAAAGCCATTTTTTTGTAGATGCGGTAAAAGCTAGCCTGGCGTGTGCCCAATACACGCGCCTACACTACCGCAGGCCACTTTCTACTGCGACTTAGTAAAAGGGCCCCATTGTTCTGGAAAACACTTTGCACGATATATAGAATCTGAGGGCAATTGTCTAATTCATTTTTCAGTGATGAAATATGTCTTTTGCCATACCCGAGTATTAATTGAAATATGATTGTTTAAGAAAACAGGTAAGACTGGGAAAAAAAACAATAAAGAAATGTACATACTTATCAAGCAATTGTAATATATACGTCAACTTTATTTTTTTTATTTTTTGTTTTTGTTTTTAGGAGGCATTCCCACAGTTACGAGCAGTGAAAGCACAAAAGAGATCCCAAACTGCACTAGTGTTTAACAGAAAGAATTCCGGAGTTCGACACACAACTTTTTTTAAACTAGAAAATATGCCATATGTTTCCTTTGGTTGGTTTACAGGACCATGTTCATAAACACCAGGTAGATATGGAGCATTTTCATGCCCGTAGCACCCCTTGTATGCGGAGCCATGTCCATCTTGTTTTTGGATCAAAGGTTGCTAGTGAGGAAAAAAATATTTTTGGAGGGATTTCTGACTTGTAATAAAACCAAACCAGAACGGAGAGGGCTGGGGTGGTGGGAGTAGGAAGGGACAAAGAGAGTTCGTATAGCCAACCAACAATCATTGTCACTTGGTGAGTTACCAGGATCCAAAAACCGATACCACTCAAGTATTGTGAATAAAAAGGCAGGTGGATACGGGGTAGCCACCAATTCTCACATACAAAAGTCTATGAACAAGGCCCTCTAAATCTGTGCATGTTTATACGGATGGCATCCTGTAGATAATTACCTTGTAAATATATTTTTAATTTCTTGAAAATAATTTAATGTTTAGAAAACTGGGAGGAAGACGGAAGACGATGAACCTGTTGTGAGTTCCTGTGACAAAAAAAGAAAAAAAAGAAAAAAAAAAAAGAAGACTATCGGGTTCTAGAAGTGTTTTGGTTGTCTGTCGTACTTAACGCTTTCATCTCTGTCTAAACCATATGGTTGTTTCTATTATATAAAAGAGGCTTCGAGCAGCTGTCGAAGGCAGGAGGAGGGTGATTTCCACAATGCACTCAAGTGGATGATCTACGATGCCAGCAGCAGTCTTCAGGGTCCCTCGGTTTGCCACAGCAACTTGGGCGACTTTGACTTTAGTAGCCCGTCAGAAAGTCCATAGGATGAAGGTGTCTTACTAGGAGTTCATCATCACTAGCACTGTGTCCTTGTCCGTTCAGCTGTGGTATGATGGAATCCCACAAACTAACAACCACCCACTGCCCAAAACCCACACATGATTCTAACACGAAAGCCTGGAAATATTTACATACTGAAATGTAGGCATACAAAAGAATGTTTGCTTGGAAGTTGCTAACTTAGAAAAAAGAGGCAATACTTTCTTTGATATCTAAATTAAAAAGCATTTCTATTTAGGATTGGGGGTGATACATTTATGGTAGTACCATCATCTCTCTCCCATTTCAACTCCATTATCTTTTTTATAAATATGTATATTAGAGGGGTTTCTGTGACCCACCTGGAGCCTGTCGATTCCTGGCTAGAGGCTTTATGGTCAGATATCAGAAAGTCTTGTAGACTAATCAGTACGATCACCAGATCATCATTGACAGTGACTGTTTGATGAAACAGTAATGGAGTCAATAGGGCTGCTGATAACACTGGTCAGAATCAGCAGAGGGTCCATTTTATTTCATTCTTTCCATTTGTATGTCTCCTTTTTTTTTTTTTTAAATTCCAATCGTTCAAAAGATTTGTTCATTTAACACTCAAACATAAACACACACACACATACATGCAAAAATAAAACAAATACAAATGTGTACCCTCCCCCTCCCCCACACAATTAACAGAAACAGAAACTCAAACATCATCACATATACATACACACGTTTTCCGATGTCCACATTTTAAGGGCAATTCTATAACCCAGAACAGCACTTGCATGCATATGTGGGCACATACCCAAATAAGTGCTGACAGGGTGCCAAGGTGCTATTGCTCAAATACCCTCTCAACTTACATAGCACATATTTGCAAGATGGCACACACAGAGGCAGGGGCACGGGTAGAACTTAGGCAGGGCTCCCACTTAAATGGGTAACTTAAAGCTGTTTTTACTAAGTGATGGTGGGCTTACCGCTCACTATACAGGAAGTACCGCCAGGCTACCGCAGCAGCCCAGCAGTACTTCCCACCCGTAGCACACCATCATTTCCAGTGGGTGGGGGTAAGGGCTCCCCCCCCCCCCCTGAAATAGCCACGCAGCAAGTGCTTTACTTGCCAACCGGCCATTTCCTGTAGTAAAGTGAGGCTTCCCTTTTACCAGCGCCAGCCCCCTTTTGCCACAGCTTGGTAAAAGGGACCCTTACAGATTATCATAAATGACATACATCCCTGCTGCATTTAGGTGCTCGTATTTACACAAGCTGTATGACTAGTGTAACAGTGGTTACCTAAACGTTAGGCATGATGATACCAGGTTGGCACAGGTTCTGTTATTGAATAGGTGCCTGCCACTCAGCCTTGAGTCACCTAAATGGAGGCTCCCAGTTATAGAATTGCCCCATTATGTGCATACTCTAACAGAGTTGAAAAGTGATATTGTATTGCAGGAAATTATATTATTTTGAGGGGCCAGTTTACTGTATTAATCGTTAACATGTCAGTTAACGTGCTTTCAAAATAAAAAAAAGAAATTATTGGGAAAAGCAATACTAAATAGTTCCCCTTAGTTACTCAATACAAAAAAATAAAACAACATAAAATGATTGTTTTCTATTACCAGTTGTGCCATTTCATTCGTAAGTTGAATCTGGGGATCAGATATCTGAGGGGGTCTTCTACTGCTCGCTAATCCAGAACTACCACTGGCTCAACACAGCGGCCAGTTGTAGTTCTAGCTGGAGTGTTTTTCTGTAGCATGGTGCTAACCCAGCGGTAATCGGGCATCACCACACACTGCCCGGTTACTGCTGGTTTACCGTGGGAGCTCGTACCACCACCACATGACCACCTCCCGCGGGAGGTGGTGGAAATGAAAACGGTAACGGAATTCAAACATGCGTGGGATAAGCATAAAGGAATCCTGTGCCGAAGGAATGGATCCTCAGGAGCTTAGTCAAGATCGGGAGGCGGGGCTGGTGGTTGGGAGGCGGGGATAGGGCTGGGCAGACTTGTATGGTCTGTGCCAGAGCCGGTGGTGGGAAGCGGGACTGGTGGTTGGGAGGCGGGGATAGTGCTGGACAGACTTGTACAGTCTGTGCCAGAGCCGGGGTTGGGAGGCAGGGCTGGGGAGGTGAGGATAGTGCTGGGCAGACTTATACGGTCTGTGCCAGAGCCGGTGGTTGGGAGGAGGGGCTGGTGGTTGGGAGGCGGGGATAGTGCTGGGCAGACTTATACGGTCTGTGCCAGAGCCGGTGGTGGGAGGCAGGGATAGTGCTGGGCAGACTTATACGGTCTGTGCCAGAGCCGGTGGTTGGGAGGTGGGGATAGTGCTGGGCAGACTTATACGGTCTGTGCCAGAGCCGGTGGTGGGAGGCAGGGATAGTGCTGGGCAGACTTATACGGTCTGTGCCAGAGCCGGTGGTTGGGAGGTGGGGATCGTGCTGGGCAGACTTATACGGTCTGTGCCAGAGCCGGTGGTTGGGAGGAGGGGCTGGTGGTTGGGAGGCGGGGATAGTGCTGGGCAGACTTATACGGTCTGTGCCCTGAAGAGCACAGGTACAAATCAAAGTAGGGTATACACAAAAAGTAGCACATATGAGTTATCTTGTTGGGCAGACTGGATGGACCGCGCAGGTCTTTTTTCTGCCGTCATCTACTATGTTACTATATTTTACTATGACCATGCGGTAAGGATTACCATTTGGCCATTTTGGGGGGAGGCATTTCACCTGCTGCAGTAAGAAGGGCCCTGGCTCACAGGAAAAATGGCCCCCACCACCACTGCAGGGCCCTTTTTCCCACAGCTTAGTAAAAGGACCTCTGAGTTTGTAAAAGATATTGAGCAATTAAGCCCCTACCTGCCCTTTGTGGAATGTTTGTGTGAAAAGTGTTAACGTCCAGCATAACTAACAAAATAGATGAACGTAGAGACATATCTAAAGTTTGTAAACTCTGAATTGTGAGTGGAATCCCACACATAAAACAATTTTGGGAGCAAAATCCTGTAAATGAACATTTAAATATTGACAAAGGCTCAAACAAAAATTAATTTCCTGAAATAATGCACAGGAGGGGCAACCAAAGATTTATATATGTTGGGTATAAGTAAATGATAGGAATCCAAGGATGGCCATTATACAAATATCTATTCTCCTTACACGTCAAAACCCCCATCAACATTTGCTTGAGATAGCAAAACTGCCAACTCTTTCCCTAAATATTCTAGTTGGATCTTCTTGTAATAAACGATAGCATCGCCTACCAGAAAGCTGCCTCATATGCAACCCTACCCCACACCCTTTGTCAGCCCTAGTAATGATCAAGGATTCATAATTCCTGAGCTGTTCTAAAGCTGCATGTTGTTCTTTAGTCAAATTAAGTTGCTTATGGTGTCCCTGTTCAATATTTTTTAATTCTCTCAAAATTAGTTGTTGAAATGTAGCTATTACAGGATCTATGTTACCAGGAGGGATCCACAGTAACGGTAATTTATAAACATCAGAAGATTTCACCGTACCAATGTCCTTTCCTTGATCATATTGAAAAAATAACTTTTAATTGTTTTATAAAAAAAAATTGCAAATCCACTCGTGTTGAAAAGGAATCATAGAAGGTGGAAGGGCAAAAGATAATCCCAATTTAAGAACCATAATTTGTTGATCTGTTAATGATTCCGCACTTGTTTGTGCGTCCTGTTGGGTTTGACTGTAGATGTCACTGCTCTTGATGAAACTGGAATCGTTGCTGGTACTCATAAAAAATTGGGTAGTAACCTTGCCTCCCCTTGATCTTCTTTTGAAGCTGATACTACTTCCTATGAAGAATGTTCTTCATCAGATGAATCACTGAATGAGTTGATGAGTGCCACCTTTTCATTCATTCTCCGAGGTTTTTTTTGAGCGCCCAGATCGATCTATCCGTGGGTATGTAAACCCTTTAGTAAAATCAGATTCATCCCGTCTGTACTTAACTATTTTTCTGAGATTTTATTTGCTGTCGATAACCATCCACTAATTGATGAGGTTCCTGTAACTTTCCTGCATAAACCTCAGTTTGAACTTGTGACTTCATCTTCTAACTTCACTTTCAATTCTTGTTGTTCAACCAACATTCTGTTAAGTTTATCAATAGTTAAGAGCATTAGTTCCAGGGAACATCTAGTTATAATCAGGTTCCACTGTTCCACATACTCATATAAGGCCAACGTTAGGGGGTAGGGTGACTCTCTGTATCTCCACTTCAACAGTAGCCACCACCCCCCACCACCACCACATCCAGCTGCAAATAAAAAGGCAGCACTGCAAATTTCCATGAACACAACCACATCTGTTATTGGAAAAACAGAACAAGCAAGATTCTCTGCCTAAACTACTGCAGAGTACTCACCTCAGTCACACATATGGCCTTCAAGAACATAGACAGAACCTTCAATAAGTGACCACAAATTAGAAATATATAAGAAACACTGACCTGGAAACCCCAAGGAAGCCAGATACTAGTGCAACACTGAAGAAACAGAAATAGAATCACTTTTCTTGCTTTTTCTAGTCTTTCCTGATTCACACGGTAGAGCACAAGCACAAACACACACACACACAGCCTTAATGTTGCTGCTTCCATTACACAGATGTGGTTCAATGAGGCCCATCACTGGAATAGAATCTTATCAAGAGGAGATAAATACAGGAAGGATCAGCAGCCAGAAGAGGGGATGCATGAACCTGAAATGCATGCCACATGGGGTAGATTGCTGGGTAGTTCCCTCCTTCTAGTGGCCCCTTCTTACTTTTGCCATAAAGTTAGTAAGTGTACTTTCTCCAAATTCTGAATATGGCGCTAAAACCCTCATCCACACCCTTATCACCTCTCGTTTAGACTACTGCAATCTGCTTCTTGCTGGCCTCCCACTTAGTCACCTCTCCCCTCTCCAGTCGGTTCAAAACTCTGCTGCCCGTCTCATCTTCCGCCAGGGTCGCTTTACTCATACTACTCCTCTCCTCAAGACCCTTCACTGGCTCCCTATCCATTTTCGCATCCTGTTCAAACTTCTTCTACTAACCTATAAATGTACTCACTCTGCTGCTCCCCAGTATCTCTCCACACTCGTCCTCCCCTACACCCCTTCCCGTGCACTCCGCTCCATGGATAAATCCTTCTTATCTGTTCCCTTCTCCACTACTGCCAACTCCAGACTTCGCGCCTTCTGTCTCGCTGCACCCTACGCCTGGAATAAACTTCCTGAGCCCACCTCTTTAACATTGCTTTTGACTCATAACCACTCGCCTCCACCTACCCTCCTCTCTTCCTTCCCGTACACATTAATTGATTTGATTTGCATACTTTATTTTTTGTCTATTAGATTGTAAGCTCTTTGAGCAGGGACTGTCTTTCTTCTATGTTTTGCAGCGCTGCATACACCTTGTAGCGCTATAGAAATGCTAAATAGTAGTAGTAGTAGTAGAATATTGCAACACAATAGATGACATCGAAAAAGACCTGTACAGTCCATCCAGTCTGCCCAATAAGATAAACTCACATCATAAGGTATGCTGTGATACTACAGATGTATACTTGAACTTAATTTGTCTTTGCCATTTTCTGGTCATGGACACTAGAAGTCTGCCTGGCACTGGCCTTGTTCTTCAGCAACTGAAGCTGAATTTGTCCAGCCATGATCAGCATACAGATTTGTCCTGGCTTTGCTTCCCAATTACTGGTGTTTGCCATCTAATCACCTCTAAGCGTGCTTAGTTCCATGCCTTCTATACAGGATTCCATTGTATTGATCCCACACAGTTTTGAATTCCATTACCATTTTCATCTCCACCACCTCCTGTGGGACGGTATACCAGGTATCCACCCTGATCAGGTGGATCAGGTATCCCTGATACAGCCTCTAAAACCTCAATTCACATCCTCTAGTTCTACCACTGTCCCATCTCTGGAAAAGGTTTGTTTGTAGATTAATATATTTCAAATATTTGAATTTCTGTATCAAATGACCCTGTCTCTCCTTTGCTCCAGGGTGTAAATTTTCAGGTCCTTAAGTCTCTCTTCATATCTCTTATGATGCAAACTCCATAACATGTGTCGTTTTTCTCTTAATGAAGCAAAAAAGTGAGGAGAATGGATATCCATTCTCCTCACTTTTTTGCTTCATTTCCCACGGTTTCGTGAGGATATTTACCTCCTTTTTTGTTTTCGCTTTTCTCTTAACCATTTCAAGTTATTTTCCATCCTTTGCAAGATACAGCCTCCAATTAAAGCCTCATCAACAACTTGTACAAGGACTTCAACACCTCCTTTCTTCTGTTGGTTATATCCCTCTCTATGCAGCCTCACATCCTTCTGGCCTTGGCCACCACCTTGTCGCATTGTTTCATCAACTTGAGATACTCAGACACCATCACCTCAAGGTCCCTCTCTTGAGCTGTGCTTATCAATCTCTCTCCTCCTATCAGGTACATCTGCTTTGGACTTGTGCACTCCAAGTGCATCACTCTGCAGTTCTTGGCATTATTTTTTATTTATTGCATTTGTATCCCACATTATCCCACCTCTTTGCAGGCTCAATGTGGCTTACATTACATTAAATTTTAACTCTCACAAAACAGAATGCAGGGTATAATTATATCTATTTTCTGCGTAATAAATCATCTTTAACTTTAGAAAACTAAAATTCTTTATAAATAAATCAAACTTTAAATGTAACAATTTAACCATTTTTTTTATGGTGCACCATGTCTAGAATCTCCCCATCCCTTTCCTATCCCCTAGGTGTCCAGCAGCTCCCATTCTGTTTCCTATCCAGATACCCAGCTTCTCCCTTTTCCTTCTTTTTCCCCTCCAGTTGTCCAACATTTCTCCTTTCTTTAACCCTCTCATTCTTCAGCATCTCTCCTTTTCTTCTATATGTCCAGCATCTCCCATTCACTTCACTAACCATAAACTGTCTTGCATCTTCCTTTCTTTTCCCTTCCCTTCCCTCCTCACCACTCTCCCCATGCTCTCAGTCTCTTCTTTTTCTAATACCCCCAATTGACCACTATCTCCCTTTTTCAATCCCTACACCATGTCTAGCATCTCCCTTCCCCTTCCGTTCTCTTTACCTAGTCTGCTTCTTTCCTTCATCATTGGGCCTGATTCCCTAGTGCCAATGCAGCCCCACCTGTGCTAAGTTGTCCTGCAGTGCACATGGCACGGGTCTCTTCAGCACATGAGAGTGCTTAAGGCCTGACACATCCTCCCTCCTCTGCTGCAAAGTTCCTATTGGAGGAACTTTGCAACATTCCTATTGAGTGCACAAAGGCATACAAAGACCCTCCAAAGACTTGAAGTGGTTCAAAGAAAAGTAACAAAAAAGGTATAGGGTTTGTGTAGCAAGGCGTACAAGGAGAGACTTGCAGGCTTATTTTCAAAAGAGAAGGGCGCCCATCTTTCAACACAAATCGGGAGATGGGTGTCCTTCTCCCAGGGTCGCCCAAATCGGCATAATCGAAAGCTGATTTTGGGTGTCCCCAACTGCTTTCTGTCGTGGGGGCGTGTTGGAAGTATAGCGAAGGCGGGACTGGGGTTTACTTAAGAGATGGGCATCCTTGGCCAATAATAGAAAAAAGAAGGGCGTCCCTGACAAGCACTTGGCCGTCTTTACTTGGTCCATTTTTTTATTGCGACCAAGGCTCAAAAAGGTGCCCTAACTGACCAGATGACCACTGGAGGGAATCAGGGATGACCTCCCCTTACTCCCCCAGTGGTCACCAACCCCCTCCCACCCTAAAAAAAAAAAAATTTTGACAGCCTCTATGCTTGTCTCAAATGTCATACCCAGCTCCATGACAGCAGTATGCAGGTCCCTGGAGCAGTTTTAGTGGGTGCAGTGCACATCAGGCAGGCGGACCCAGGCCCATCCCCCCTACCTGTTAAACTTGTGGTGGTAAATGTGAGCCCTTCAATACCCACCAGAAACCCACTGTACCCACATGTAGGTGCCCCCCTTCACCCCTTAGGGCTATGGTAGTAGTGTACAGTTGTGGGGAGTGAGTTTTTTTTTTTTTTGGGGGGGGGGGCCTCAGCACACAAGGTAGGGGAGATATGCACCTGGAAGCAATTTGTGAAGTCCACTGCAGTGCCCCCTAGGGTGCCCGGTTGGTGTCCTGGCATGTGAGGGGGACCAGTGCACTATGAATGCTGGCTCCTCCCATGACTAAAGGGCTTGGATTTGGTCATTTCTGAGATGGGCGTCCTCGGGTTCCATTATCGCTGAAAACCGAGGATGACCATCTCTAAGGACAACCTAAGGACGACCATCTCTAAGGTCGTCCTAAATGTTGAGATTTGGGCGTCCCCGACCATATTATCGAAATGAAAGATGGACACCCATCTTGTTTTGATAATACGGGTTTCCCCGCCTCTTCGCGGAGCCGTCCTGCGAGGACGCCGTCAGGAAAATGTGGGCGCCCCGTTTGATTATGCCCCTCTTTGTGTCCTATCTTTGATTTTTTTATCATGTCAGACCAACAGCGTTCATTTTTATGTGTTAATTTTAGTTATTTTATGTTTTATGCAGACCCCTGACGCAGGCGCTGTGCGCCAAAACACGGCCCGTGTCGGGTCTATACTGGTATATTGATTTTCACCAGTAAAGGAACTGTGTCCCATTTTTGAAGGCTGCTGGTGTTTTTGTTTCATTTTGGATTTTTTTCCTGCACCGTGTACCCTCTCCGTACTATTAAGTTGGAGATACGCCATAGCCTGCCTATGCTCTACCCAACTGTAGTTATGCACTTTACCATACAGGCATAACTTCGTAGAATGGAGCCTATTGTACTTACACAAGTATCTGCTAATTTTGGAGCCTTTGACACATATAAGGGGTATAAGAGTGTTGGTGACAAGTTATAGAATTGCCTCTATTATGGAGAGAAAAACAAAAACAAAAAATAAAAAAGTAATTTGAAATAATCTGCCAAAGGACTTAGGCCCCATCCTAACTATTATGAACACCATTCTTAAATCCACCTCCAAAAGACATTGTCACCACTAACCCATTACTACAAGTGATAATAATAAAAAATTTGAAACCTCAAAATTATAAAACCCACACCAAATGATCTCTCTCAAATTTCCTTTCCATTAAGAAATTCTCCAATTGTAAAGCTTCCAACACAACAGAACTCCTACCCTTAAAAGAAATCAAACATTTGTAAGAAATATAAGGATGAAAAATCACTCCTACAGCTGGAGTACCTGCTTTTAGCTGCAGGAAAACCTTCAGCTTTACAACTCAACTCTTCCCTCCTCCAAGAATAGATCATATGTGGATACAGAATAGTGCAAGCAGTGTATTTTATTGAGGGGGGGAAGGTTTAGTTAGAGTTAGAATTAGCATCTTGGCACACATTGGCATAACTGGTGGGGAGGGGAGATTTCTGCCATAGATATTCATAGTATATTTATTTATTTTATTTTTGTTACATTTGTACCCTGCACTTGCCCACTCATGGCAGGCTCAATGCGGCTTACATGGGGCAATGGAGGGTTAAGTGACTTGCCCAGAGTCACAAGGAGCTGCCTGTGCCTGAAGTGGGAATCGAACTCAGTTCCTCAGTTCTCCCAGGACCAAAGTCCCACCACCCTAACCACTAGGCCACTCCTCCAGGCTCCAGTTTAGTGCAGGTACATCGGGCCTTCACAGTTTGGCACTTTGGGTGTTGTCCTGTGTTACCCATGCATAAAACCTGGCCTGGATTTAGTAAGGTGACTAACATGCCCGCTGCCAGGATGCAGAATGAAGTAGTGTCATCCAGACCACACATGGAAATAAATTCACTACAACAGTAATTTTCAAAAGCATTTCAGTATGTAAAGCTGTGTTGTACATGCAGAAATAGGTTTCTATAAAATCCCCCCGCCCACAAATAGGCAGATAAACTTGTGGATACAACCTGTAAAAGCTCAAGGTTATCTGGACAGAGTGGAGGCATTTGTCGGGGCGGGGTTAATGTACACATGTAAATTAACCCAGGAAACTGGTGCATGCCAAAGAGCAGGTATAAATATAAACACCAACATTCCCTGGAGTAATTTTTAATGTGGATGCATACAAGCACTTTCTATTGGTGTTCACAGTTATAAAATCACCTCCAATGGGCATTAATTATAAACATTTTGTCCCATTCTCCACCCGTGGCAGGACCTTGAATCCCCCAAGTCCGTATTTTTCCGTTTGATACTACTGATCTTTGTATCACATTTTACTTTGGAATGACCTAGGCCAGACTGTTTCAACATAAGCCAAAATAAAGTCTGTTTCAGTCCCTTTTCAGACATATGAAGGGTCTCAATTATTTTTTTGTTCCGTCAAGGTTTAAATGGGCAGACAATTGCAATACCTGTATTAAGCATAGTCATAATAATTGCATGACATATATAAATATATATATACTGTTCTCGGTTTTATTGTTCCATTTGACTATTTCTACTGTAAAAAAAAAAAGCAGTGGTTTTGAAATTGTTGATAATAAATGTATTTTTGTACATCACTACTGCGTATGTCTAATCTTATCCTTTCAGTTCCTGGGAAATAAATATAGAGCTCTCTCTCTCTCTCTCTACCTATAGTGTGGCAATGCTCCCACCAACCATAAGAGAAACAATTCTATACACGGTAGTTGGCGCCAAAACTCTGAGCAGTAAACTAGTGCAGTAAAACAGCAAATTTGCACACCAAATTCATTATAGAATGCTAGCATAAGTCAGTAGTCACATGCCAACCCATTTACATCATCTCTCGGAATAAATATGCCGCACCGAAAGTTACGTGCAAGATTTTGGAAGCACAACTGAATTAACGAGTTCTTAATAACAATAATTGTGCACTAACAACTAATTACCGCAGGTAATGGTCTTTGATTGGCAGTTGCATGCACGTCTTGCTGTGCACTATTCTAGAAAGATCTGCGTGTAACTATTAGACAGTGCATCTGAAAAGGGTGCATGGTCAGGGCCATGTTGGAAGCGCTCTCCAAAGGTGCGTGTGGAATTATAGAATTAGATCGACCCACACCTAAGTTAGGCACTGGCCTTTGATACCTGCTTTTTAGAAGGTATAATAAGTCCAATGCCCAGTTGTCTAAGCGTGATTCTATAAAATGTACAATCCCTTTTTAGAATTGTGTTTAGTGCCACTTTTGGGAGGGGACAACTTGTCTGCTAGTTTATCTTTAGTATACACAGGTCTATATGATCAGACAGTTGTAATAGGATCATCTGATCAACGTATCCACCTCCGAATTGGCTGATATATTTCTTCGTGAGCCAAGCATATTTATAGAGGTGATACCGTAATCCTCATTAACCCCATCCATATTTTTTATATATTTAATCTTTTTTATATATAATTTTAATCCATTAGCTGCCTTGATAAGCATTTTCAAACTTCTTCTTAATCACAATTCATTCTATTCCGTATACATCAAACTTGTTCAAGAGGTAATACTTAGCTTATCAGCTTCCTCAGCTTTTTCACAGCATATTATGGAATAAATATGCTTGGATCATGAAGAAATATATCAGCCAATTAGGAGGTGGATACGTTGATCTGATGATCCTATTATGACTGTCTGATCATATAGACCTGTGTATATTAAAGATAAACTAGCAGAGAAGTTGAGCGTACATAGAAAGAGTAACTGAATGCTCCCTTCACTATTTAAAATTATAAGAGTGCCGTTTGCTGACTTTTGGGAGGGGAGGCATGGAATTTTGAGGGCCACTTATTGAATGGCTTCTGATGTCAACAGTAGACGTTAATGTGCACACCTGTACGTGGCATCCTGTTTGCACAACTGATGGTATTCTATAAATTGCACGCGTTACTTTATGACACATCCATGCCCCTCCCATATGAAACCCTCTTTTGCAGTTACACACTGGAACACTTAGGAGGCAGCTTAAAGAGCCGCATCTAATGCCCTTATGCACGTTCCTGTTTTGCCACCCTTATTTTTGCACACAACTGCTGTATTAGCACAAAAGGTTTTGTGTTGAATTGGCGCCTAAATTTTGATACATTCTATAGAATGAAGGGGAAGGTGTTCTTTTTTTTTTCCAGCACTCCATCTTTGTCGATCATTATATGCTCCTTTTACAAAAGTGGCGCTACCGATGAGCGGCACGCTAAATGCGAAGAAGCCTAATCAGTTCCCATGGGCTTCTTCGCGTTCAGTGCACGCTAATCAATAGCGCCGCTTTGAAAAAGCAGCCCTGCGTGAATTGCATTCTCGTATCGCTCATTCCTTCTCTGAGGTATTATGAGGAAATAATGTAAACTGTTTGCACTCTGTTTTGTTAAAATAAGACGGTGAAGATCCTCCAGTGAATCAGAGCAGTGTCTTTTCACTTACAGAAACAAAGCATTCTGTTAGATCCACAGGATTCCCAGCAGCTCCACTATATCAGTGGAAAACAGCACCTGCTGCCTGTTTCTTCTTATTTTTTTTTTATTTATAGTACATTTCTACCCCACATTTTCTCACACACGCAGGCACAATGTGGCTAACATGGGAAAAGGAAAAATGACAGTACAATAAGAGAAAATGGTAAGAATAGAGCAGAAAGGGGATAGGGGCAAAACAGATACAGGGGTGAGGAAGTGTCAGTGGCGTTCCTAGGGGCGCTGACACCCGGGGTGGATCGCCGATGTGCCCCGCCCCCCCCCGGAACAGCGCGACCCCCCCCCAGGTGCAGCGCGACCCCCCGGTGAAAGAACCCCCCGGGTGCACGCCACTGGGGGGGGGGGTGCCGCGCGCCTGTCGGCTCTTCGTTTCCATGCTCCCTCTGCCCCGGAACAGGAAGTAACCTGTTCCGGGCCAGAGGGAGCATGAAAATGAAGAGTCGACAGGCGCACGGCACCCCCCCCCAGCGGCGTGCACCCGGGGCGGACCGCCCCGACCGCCCCCCCTTGGTACGCCACTGGGAAGTGTGACTATTGGTCGAGAAGAGTGTGAGGGGAATAGACCAGTCCAAATAGGTGGGTTTTCAGCAGCCTGTTGAACAGGTGATGCTCAGTTTGCAGTTTTAAGCATTTCGGCAAAACATTCCAATTCTTGGCACAGGCGTACTGGAAGGACGAAGTGAAGATCTTCTTGTACTTGACGCCTCTGCAATTTGGGAAGTGCAGACTGAGATACGACCTCGAGGTGGCAACTGCGTTTCTGGGCGGTAGGTCAATAAGGCGAAGCATATATTCCGGAACCTGCCCGTATATGATTTTATGGGTTAAGGAGCAAATTTTGAAAGAGATACGTTCCCTCGCAGGCAACCCAGTGGAGAAGGAAACGCAGAGGTTGCGCATGCTCGAAACGCGATTTTCCTAGGATCAGTCTCGCCGCTGTGTTTTGTGCAGTCTGGAATTTTCGCAAAAGATATCCAGGGCAACCTGCGCAAATCCCGCTGCAGTAGTCCAGGTGAGATAGCACCAACCAGTGAACAAGGGTTCTCTTGTCTTTGTTTCATTTAATAAGGCAACATACGGCACAACGTGTTGCATCATTTGAAGAGAACAAAGACTAAGAAAGCTGAATTTAAATATGTGAAAGTTGTTTATTTCACACACACACAAAAAAAAAAATTAATCTGCATAATCCAGACTGCAATGAACTTAAATACAAAATCAATTTATGGGTCCAGCTTTTCTTACATAAGTACACAACTGTAGAACGCTTTGCCCAAAACCGTGAGATCTATCCATAACCATCTTAACGTCAGGAAACTACTGAAAACCAACTTGTTTAAGAAGGCCTACCCCCCACCCCCTGACCCAAATTAACTTCCTACTTCCTGTGACACAGTAAAATATGGACCGTACTAGACTTCTATCACCACCCCCTCTTTATTTCTTTGTTGTTCTATACTGATGTTTTTACATGCTTACTACTGTACTATCCAGCTTATAATTGAAAAAGAAAAACGCCTATATTGCGACCCAAATCGGGAGATAGACGTTTATCTCACAAAAACGAATAAAGCGGTATAATCGAAAGCCGAATTTGGACGTTTTGAACTGCACTCCGTCGCGGATGCGGACAAAGTTGATGGGGGCATGTCAAAGGCGTGGTGAAGGCGGAACTGGGGCGTGGTTATCGGGCGATCAGAGATGGGCGCCTTTCGCCGATAATGGAAGAAAAATATGCGTTTTTAGCGAGAATTTAGGGCACTTTTCCTGGACCCTGTTTTTCCACGAATAAGGCCCCAAAAAGTGCCCCAAATGACCAGAGGACCACTGGAGGGAATCGGGGATGACCTCCCCTGACTCCCCCAGTGGTCACAAACCCCCTCCCACCACAAAATATGCCGTTTCACAACTGTTTATTTTCACCCTCAAATGTCATACCCACCTCCCTGGCAGCAGTATGCAGGTCCCTGGAGCAGTTATTAGGGGGTGCAGTGGACTTCAGGCAGGTGGACCCAGGCCCATCCCCCCCCCCACCTGTTACACTTGTGCTGGTAAATGGGAGCCCTCCAAACCGCCCCCCAAACCCACTGTAACCACATGTAGGTGCCCCCCCTTCACCCCTTAGGGCTATAGTAATGGTGTAGACTTGTGGGCAGTGGGTTTTGAGGGGGATTTGGGGGGCTCAACACCCAAGGGACGGGAGCTATGCACCTGGGAGCTCGTTTACCTTTTTTTTTGTTTTTGTAAAAGTGCCCCCTAGGGTGCCCGGTTGGTGTCCTGGCATGTGAGGGGGACCAGTGCACTACGACTCCTGGCCCCTCCCACGAACAAATGCCTTGGATTTATTCGTTTTTGAGCTGGGCACTTTCATTTTCCATTATCACTGAAAAACAAAAACGCCCAGCTCACAAATTGTTGAATAAAACATGGACGTCTATTTTTTTCGAAAATACGGTTCGGTCCGCCCCTTCACGGACCCGTTCTCAGAGATAAACGCCCATGGAGATAGACGTTTTTGTTCAATTATGCCCCTCCACGTGTTTGTATTATTGAACCGGAGCCTACCTCTACGGTATTGTGTAAGCCACGTTGAGCCTGCAACTAAGTGGGAAAATGTGGGATATAAATGTGTTAAATAAATAAATAACCCCCAGATTCTACATATGGCACCTGAAAATCTGCACGGATACCGAAACGTATTCTATAATAATGGGCATAACTTGATTGGCTAACTAGATCATCGGCGCTGTTAACTGGATGGTAACAAGCAATTGTCAGCAGTGATCGGCATTAATTGAGATTTACAGGCACAACACGCTAAGTGCATTCTATAATGTAGTGCGCCTAAATTCTAAATTGCATAGGTGAAATGGGGAGCAGTTATGGGCGTGGCATGGGCATTTCTACGATCTATGCGCTTTTAGAGAATACACCCGATCTGAGCCTAATTTAGGCGTCGGGATTTACATCAAGTAAAATGTGGCCTAAATGGACGTGACCCACTCAGCGTTTTCTATCTACCATGCAGAAATTTAAGTCTATCCTATAAAATTTAGGCGTACTTTAGAGAATAAGCCTAGGCATAATTTTCTTTTTTCTGTCCCGATTTTTCAGGCGCCATATATAGAATCTAGCCCTTAGGGGGCAATTTTATAAAGGTGAAAAAATTCAGGGCACAGAGTACAAATTCTAAAATGACATCTGGGCATCCAGATTCCATGATAGAATAGAGCGTAAGTTCACATTTGCAGACCAACATTTAGGAACTATCACTGACGTCATATAAAAGGCAGATGTAAATATTGCATTGTACTCTACTGCTACTTATCATTTCTATAGCGCTACTAGACGTACGCAGCGCTGTACACTTGAACATGAAGAGATAGTCCCTGCTCGACAGAGCTTACAATCTAATTAGGACAAACAAGAGATAAGGGAATATTAAAGTGAGGGTGATAAAATGAGGGTTCTGAATAAGGGTTAGGAGTCAAAAGCAGCATCAAAAATGAGGGCTTTTAGCTTAGATTTGAAGCATGTAGACAAAGCACACAGGGAGAAACCTCAATGGGGGAAGCAGCACAAGCAGAAATAGTAGAGGCTGGCTGAAAGGACGGACCACCACAAGAGATGTTGCTTGGTCACACTTTATTCAAAGCACCAGAAACAGGGCTTGACAAACTGCCCGTGTTTCAGCGGCAAAAATCCGCTTGCCTCAGGGATCACAATCAATTTCTTAAGAGGCAAAAAGAGAGAGATGTAGAATAACACTTAGTACCCAATTTTATTTGGCACTGATTTTTCAGCGCCATACACAGAATCTAGCTCTAAGGGTAGAAAGTGCGTCAACAATTAGGTGCAGACAATATGAACGCCAATCACGACAACTGTGTGTGAAATTGCCATTCTAGAATAGAGCATGTTTTGTGCTGGACATCAGAAACAGAAGGAAGCCTTTTGTGGGAAGAAGAGGATCTCGGCTGGCAGGGGTTGGGGTACCCCGCCAGTAAATGTAGGTGACAGCGGGCTGACGGCGGGAGGGGGGTCAAGAGGGTCATCGGCGGGGGGGGCAAAGTTGGTGGTGGCGGGGTTGGCAATGGCACGGGGGGGGGGGGTCGGCGGCTCCAGAGGGGGACTAAAATGTGCTCCTTCACCTCGGGCTCTGGACCCCCCTCCTGCCGAAGTCTAGCTATGCCCCTGCACTACAAAGTGAACTGGCTATCATGATATTCAGTGCTAACCAGTTAATTCCTTAGAGCCCCTTTTGCCAAGCTGTGGCATTAGGCCCGTGCATGCCACCTTATACTCTATTCTACAATGGCAATTTCGTGTGCATTTGCCATTATACAGTTGGCACTTAGCACCCAGATTTGTCATAGCTAATTTTTGTCCCACTTTCTTGAATCTATCCCTTTACGTATAGAGGGCCAGATTCTATATAAGGTGCTAAAAAAAAGTCCGCACTGAAAACATTTTCACCTAAGCATATTCTATAAACGGTGCCTAGATTTAGGCAGAAGCAGAGCCAGGTTGAAATCCTGTTTAGAAGGAATGGATCCTCAGAAGCTTAGCGGAGATTGGGTGGCAGAGCCGGTGGTGGGAGGCAGGGCTAGTGCTGGGCAGACTTCTACGGTCTGTGCCCTGAAAATGGCAGAGACAAATCAAGGTCAGGTATACACAAAAAGTAGCACATATGAGTTATCTTGTTGGGCAGACTGGATGGACCATGCAGGTCTTTCTCTGCCATCATCTACTATGTTACCATATGTTACTATGAGCCAGGTTGACGGCATGGGGGAGCGAGAGCGGACTTCCACCGGCGCCGGTGCATATTTTCAGTACAGCATGACGAGAAAAAATAGGCGCCGGCAGAACTGCATTTGGGGGAGGGGCCGCTCCCCTGGCGCCCCCACCTAGCTACACCACTGGATTTAGGTACGGTATATAGAATACACTTAGCTGATATCCTAGCACCTAAAACTACTAAGCGTATCCATTTACACCAACTAAAAAATCATGGCATAAATCCCAGCGCAGAGGACCGTGTTCTATAACAAGACATATGACGTGCCCACAAAATTTTAATTTCCCCGCCCATAGCCAAGCCCCTTTTTTTCCTGTGCATGAAAGTTACAGAATACGCTTAAGGAGCTGTATGTGTAAATTATAATTATTGGCAATTAATGCTCATGATTTCTTGTTAAGTGTTATTAACAACGCTGATTGGTTTGTTAAGCCAATTAAGTTATGCGCGTTGTTATAGAACACACTTGGATTTTGGCACAGAATGCTAGGCATGCTATATAGGATCCAGGGGAAAATGGCCAACTTTATCCCAAGAGTTACCATAGATATCATTTTTTAAGTGGCTACTGCTACCAGCTGCTTAAATGCTCTTCAAATGTTGAGCTGGTTATATTTTATCTGATTTCATTGTGAACTGCTTGAAGCAAAAATTTCTCACGCAGATGGCACATAAGTAATTTTAAATAAAAAAGTATGTGTACTTCTTTCAGCCTACACAAAACTGAGCTGCAATTTCCTAAGGGGTCCTTTTACGAAGCAATGCTAAAAAGTGGCCTGCACCAGCCCCAAGTGCAGGTCTCTCCCGCGTGCTAAGGCCACTTTAACGCTGCCGGTAAATGGCTGGTTTTTACATTTCTGCAATAATGGCCATGTGCTAACTTTCTCATTAGCATATGGCCATTAGCGTGTGAGCTCTTACTGACACCTATATTGTAAGTAGTAAGGACCACACGCCAATCCTATGCTCAGGGGCGCAGCCAGACTTCGGTTGGAGGGGGATCCACAGCCCGAGGTGAGGGGGCATATTTTAGCCTCCCCCCCAGTGCCGCTGACCCCCCCCCCACCATTGCTGACCCACCGCCTCGTTTCACGACCTCCCTCCCTCTCGATCCCCCCTCTCCTGCTGCGAACCCTCCCTCACCGTTGCCTACCTTTGGCTTTGCTGGCGGGGGACCCCAATCCCCGCCAGCCGACTCTTCATCCTGCAATCAAAAAAGTCTTCATTCTGTTGCATGCTGACGTCCTGCATGCAGGACGTCAACATGCAACAGAACAAAGACTTTTTTGACTGCAGGACGAAGAGGACGTCGGCTGGCGGGGATTGGGGTCCCCCGCCAGCAAAAGCGAAGGTAGGCGGCGGCGGGGGAGGGTTCGTGGGGGGATCGAGAGGGTCATCAGGAGGGGGGTCCAGGACAAAATCTACGGTGGCCCAGCCCCCCTCAGGCCCCACGTAGCTACGCCACTGCCTACGCTAATCAGTGTGCAGCAATGCCCGCGCACCAAACGATTAGCCTACCTGTGCCACTCTCCACCCCCAAACACACCCCCAATGCTAAAAATAGCTTTTATTTTTTAGAGTTCCCAAGCAATTCTTACCGCATGACGCCTGAGCGTGCCCCATGGTAGGCTGTTTTAAGGTGCGGTAAGCACACATTAGTGCTTACCGCAGCTTAGTAAAAGGGCCTTATGGTCTCCTGCCATGTATTGTAAACTCAGTGACAACCCTACCATTAAGCCACCTGAGGCAGGGGCCTCAGGCTGCACTCTTGTGAGGCGGCATCGCCCCCGCCCTTCCGTTCCCCAACCTTCTTCCCTGAAATTATCTTTTTCTATTCTTTTCTTGTTTTTCAACAGAAGGAGGTGGCAGCGACTCCCATAGGCAGCTCTGCCACCGGACCCAGCTCCTTCTGTCTACTGCGGGTGGCCCGCCTCCGAGGAAACAGGAAATTATGTCAGAGAGGCGTGCCGCCCACAGTAGAGAGAAGGAGCTGGGACTTGCCTCCATTGCCTTCTTTAGAAAACCAAGAAAAGAATAGAAAAAGGTAATTTCAGGGAAGGGGGTTGGGGAGGGGAGGGAAGGGCGGGGCAGTGGCGGAGGAGCTGTGGCGGCAGCTCATTTTCTGCTTCAGGCGACAGATTGTCTTGGGGCGCCCCTGTTCTAGGGGTTAAATGAGAAAACAAACCCTTATTTTGTATGACATCCTCATTCGTAGGATAATGATTTGATTCTTATTTTTTTCCAAGGTGGTTTACGGAGCACAAATATGGATTTATTAGTATTTATTAGTGAAGAGTTAAAATATCATGTAAACTTGCAGGCCTGATGCAGATTTTTTCCCAAGCAGGCAGCCTCAACATCAACATGAATGACTTGATTTTCTCCACTCCTAGATGTACTTTCCCGGGGAAAATGTGCAATTCAGGTTTATTGTTGCTATTTGATTAAAAGGCTCATCTTTTCATAAGCACAAGCAGAAGACATTACAGCAAATATTTGAAAAGGAAAAGAGAAATGAAAAGGTAAAGCCCACTGCATGCAAATCTCTCTCATGAATATTCATTGTGGATATCCTGAAAACCTGACTAGCTGGGGTGCCTCCAGGACCAGGTTTGGGAACCACTGGTCTAAAGCAAGACAGACTGCATTGGAAGAAAGGAACAGCAGAAACAGGGCTCATGAAGAGAGAAAAAGGCAGCGCTGGTTATGTGAAAAGTATGTTTTAAAAATCTCTCAGGCTCCATGGCTGACTCCGGAGCCAAAGAGAGAAAAGAACCCAACAGAGAAAGGGCAGAGGTAGACAAGCAGTATCTACAATCACTACCAGGGGTGTAGCCAGACTTCGGCGGGAGGGGGGGGTCCAGAGCCCGAGGTGTGGGGGCACATTTTAGCCCCCCCGACACCGCCAACCCCCCCCCCGCCATTGCCGACCCCCCCCCCGCCGCCGCCACCACCACCACCAACTTTGACCCCCCCCCCCCCCCGCCGACGACCCTCTCAACCCCCTCCTGCTGCCAACCCTCCCCCGCCATCGCCTACCTTTGCTGGTGGGGGAACCCAACCCCCACCAGCCGAGGTCCTCTTCTGCATGTGCAGGATGTCAGACTCACAAACAGAATGAAGGAAGAAGAGGACCTCGGCTGGCGGGGTTGGGGTCCCCCGCCAGCAAAGGTAGCAGACGGCAACGGCGGGTTGGCGGCGGGAGGGGGGGTCGAGAGGATCGCCGGCAGGGGGTCCAGGGCCAAATCTACGGGGGCCCAGGCCCCCGTAGCCCCATGTAGCTACGCCCCTGATCACTACTAATACCTATCATAGTAAATTCAATGTAAGTCACTAAAGGTTAGGCACCAGAACACTTGTTATTGTCCCACGTTATTTCTCCTAGCTGGTGTGCCTTTCTCCAAATCACTTCCTTTAGGCCATACTCATGAAAGCAGGCAATAATATCCCCAGGGATATTATCTCGTGGAGGTCCCAAACTCTGGTGCACTCTGTCCAGTTGAATGGCTCAATGGCCCTCCTCCAGACTTTCTGAATTAGAATCCTTCAGTATGAAATCACAAATGTCCCGCTCTACTTGCACACAGTCTTTATATTTCTCTATTTCAGGGATTCCCTTCAACCAAAGGTTATATTTATAAATGATTTACAGATGGGAGTAACTAGCGAGGTAATTAAATTTGCTGATGACACAAAGTTATTCAAAGTCGTTAACTCGCGACAGGATTGTGAAAAATTACAAGAGGACCTTACGAGACTGGGAGACTGGGCGGCTAAATGGCAGATAACGTTTAATGTGAGCAAGTGCAAGGTGATGCATGTGGGAAAAAAGAACCCGAATTATAGCTACATCATGCAAGGTTCCACATTAGGAGTTACAGACCAAGAAAGGGATCTGGGTGTCGTCGTCGATAACACACTGAAACCTTCTGCTCAGTGTGCTGCTGCGGCTAGGAAAGCGAATAGAATGTTGGGTATTATTAGGAAAGGTATGGAAAACAGGTGTGAGGATGTTATAATGTCGTTGTATCGCTCCATGGTGAGACCGCACCTTGAGTATTGTGTTCAATTCTGGTCGCCACATCTCAAAAAAGATATAGTAGAATTTGAAAAGGTGCAGTGAAGGGCGACTAAAATGATAGCGGGGATGGGACGACTTCCCTATGAAGAAAGACTAAGGAGGCTAGGGCTATTCAGCTTGGAGAAGAGACGGCTGAGGGGAGACATGATAGAGGTATATAAAATAATGAGTGGAGTGGAACAGGTGGATGTGAAGCGTCTGTTCACGCTTTCCAAAAATACTAGGACTAGGGGGCATGCGATTAAACTACAGTGTAGTAAATTTAAAACAAATCTGAGAAAATTTTTCTTCACCCAATGTGTAATTAAACTCTGGAATTCATTGCCGGAAAATGTGGTGAAGGCGGTTAGCTTAGCAGAGTTTAAAAAGGGGTTGGACGGTTTCCTAAAGGACAAGTCCATAAACCGCTACTAAACGGACTTGGAAAAATCCAAAATCCCAGGAATAACATGTATAGAATGTTTGTACGTTTGGGAAGCTTGCCAGGTGCCCTTGGCCTGGATTGGCCGATGTCGTGGACAAGATGTTGGGCTCGATGGACCCTTGGTCTTTTCCCAGTATGGCATTACTTATGTACTTATGTACACTTCCATGATCTGCTTTCAAGATCCTCTAGTGCCACTTTTTAATCCTTATATCTCATGATCATATTGGACCTGCAAAATGCTCACTGACTACTCAATACTGTCCAGCCACTCCTCCGCCTGCTCTATGCGGTTACTGATATTGTGTACTTCAGACCGGAGCTCTATAACCACCATCCTTGCAAACGACTAACATTTTCTTCTTTAGCGCTTGGAACCAGCGAGTCACATCTCTCTTAGTGACCTTCTTGCCATGCCCAGTTGCCTCCAACAAGTCCTCATCATCCAAACTGTAATCCTCCAGTGCCAATTTTTCGATGACCCACAGCCTCCTTCTGTGCAGGCCCCGGGCGTCAACATATTACTTGAATTTTTCAAGCCTTTTACAAATGGTCATCACTGACACTGTATTTAACAGGTAATGTGGTGCTGTGGGAGTCTCAAAAGGGACAGGATTCCTCCCGATTAAGCCAATCTTCCAGCGGAGTTACGCCCTTAGACATCCATTGCTCAAGGATGATGTTATGTTATATTAACAGGTGCTTGTAACCCGTTAACTCTCCCACTTAGGATTCAAGGCGATGTAACGTAATGTAAAAACTGAACATATATCAGGAATTTACAAAAACAAATACAAATAAAAGAATAACAACTTCAATAGACATCATTCAAGGAAACAGATTAGTCTTCAAAGCCTTCCGAAAAGCAAAAATATTTTCAAAAGGCAAATCGCAATAGGAAGGCTCATCGTCTGAGGGCCAAGGCGGCCACAATGGCTCATTTGCAAAGGACACCTTTACTGGATATACGTATGTAGGGCTGCCACATGGTCAACTATGCATGTGTTTATGAAGCACTACTGTATTGATGCTGCCACATGGTCAACTATGCATGTGTTTACGAAGCCATGTGGCCCAGAAGAACCAACACCTCTCGGGCTGTGACATGGGTGTGCCCGGACAGCAGGTGGATGAGCTTCTGGATACGCAGGGCCCTTTCTAAAGGCAGATATGCTAGCGCCCATGGCGTATGGAGCGTTGCCCCTATAAACTGAAGGGTTTGCACCGGTTGCAGCTGCGACTTCTTGTAATTGACTAGAAATCCCAACACTTGCAGTAACGTCAACGTTTCCTGAAGGGCTTGAGTCGTCTCTTGAACTGAGGAAGAGGATATCAGCCAATCGTCCAAGTATGGAAAAATTGCTATTCCTCTCTGGCGAAGATAAGAGACGACTGTTATGACACATTTTGTGAAAACCCGTGGAGAAGAGGACAGGCCGAAAGGCAGTACCTGAAACTGGTAATGACTTGCCCGCACTTGGAAACGAAGGTATCTTCTGTATGCCTGGTGAATTGGGATGTGCAGATATGCATCCTGAAGGTCTAATGAGACCATCCAGGCGTGCTGATCCAGTAGGGGAAGGATTACTTGTAACATCGTCATTCAAAACTTCTCCTTCTTGATGTAGGTATTGAGGGGTCTCAAGTCCAGGATCGACCTGAGACCACCTTTTTTCTTTGGGATTACAAAAAATCTGGAATAAAACCCCGTGTTGATTTGAGTTTGCGGAACTGGTTCGATTGCCCTGATTTGGAGAAGACGGGCAATTTCTCCCTGGACCCATTGCTGATGGGTTGCTTGAATGGGCGAGGTGACAATATGGGAATGTGGTGGAGTTTTTACAAAATTTAGGCGATATCCGTCGTTGACAATTGAAAGGACCCACTTGTCGGAAGTGACCAGGGACCATTGTGG